>NW_028121974.1:0-45060 GCF_965194805.1 Balaenoptera borealis | reverse complement strand
CCTTTCTGTTCTCATTATTGGCTGTTACCCCTTAACGTCTCACCAGCAGGTAGAGTGTACACAGTTCTCTAAAACCCCTTCAGCATTTATTGTTTGTAGACTTTCTGCTGATGGTAAGTCAACTGGTTTAAGTTGAAACTTTTTGGAGATTAGATTGCATGGGTCTAACCCTCCCTGAGGTTGAGCTTTTATCCATTTTCCTTTTTTTAAAAGAGCGTGAGTAAAACTTAACTCTTCATACTCTCTTCTTGAAACATTTGCCTGTTTTGAATTTTTTTGTCCATTCCCTCCTGCAGCACAATTTTTTAGGGCAGGTGTCCTTTACAGCCCTGAGTCCTTGGGAATGTTAAGTGACCATTAGCTGTGAGTTTAAAGCTTTTCTTGCAGGAAACGGAAACAAGGTGGCAGCATTTCCCCTTTACCAAATTTGGTTCCTAGGGAAACAGAGCCTTAATGGAAGTGGTGTTCTAGGTTGTAAATTAAAATGGAATGTGCGAGGGAAAAGCCCTTTAAGTTTATGTCTCATTACTTCTTGTTCATATTTGTAATTTACTTTTTATTTTTTATCCCAGCAAATTTGATTACAATGGTTTGTTTGTTCTAGGTGAGCAAGATGTGGTTCTTTCACACATATACATGTATCTATTCTTCCTCGCATCCTTTTCCCATGTAGGTTATGACACAATGTTGAGTAGTCTTCTCCTGGTCTTCCGTACGTCTTTGGTGATTATATATTTCGCATGGTTTGTATATCTCTGTTAACCCCAATACGGTAATGTATCCACTCCTCATCCCTTTCTATTTGGTGAACCATAAGTTTTTTAATGAATCTGTGATTGCCTTTCTCTGTGGAAATATCTTCATTGGTATCAATTTTTAAGTAACTCCTAAAAGTGATATGATAGGATATGTGTCTTTTGCTTTCTCACTTACTACAGGTGGCGTGATTAGGTCTAGACTCATCTATGGTGCTGCAAATGGCATTGTTTCATTTTTTTCACTAGCGAATATTGCATCTGTACATGGAGGAGTTCTTCTTTGTCCACCCATCTGTTGGTGGACTTTTTGGTTACTTCCATATCTTGGCTATTGTAATACTGTGCCATGCAGATTTGCCTGCCTGTGTCTTCCAATTCTCTCTTCTTAGATTATAGGTGGAGGAGTGGGCCTGCTGGATCATATGGTAACTCAATGTTTACCTTTTTAAGGCACCTCCATTCTGTTCTCGTTCGTGGCCCTTTCCAACTTACGTCCCACTTGAAGTTGAGGGTATGCATTTCTCCACAACACCTTCCGCATTTATTGTTTGTAGTTTGCTTGCTGATGGTTATTCTGACAATTGTGAGCTGATACCTCTTTGTGGTTGAATTTGCACGTGCCTCATAATCCGTTGAAATTGAGCTTGAAGGCATGTCCTTTTTATTTTTCAAGCTGTGATTACCCCTTAGTTCTTCAAAGTGTTCTCTTAAAGTATGTGTCACATTTTGAAATGTTTTGGCCATTACCTCCCTCAAGACATTTTGAGGGCAGGTTTCATTTACAGTTCTGCAGTACGTGTTCCTATGAAATGACCATTAGCACAGGCTTTAAAGCTGCTTTTGCAGGTAACTGCCAGAGGGCGGCAGCCTTTCTATGTTCCCCACCCTGGTAACTAGGGAAAAGCCCTTGCGGCCTGTGGTGTTTCTCGGTTATAAATTAGAGTGGAGTGTGCCCGGACAAACCCACACAAGCTGATGTCTCCTTACTTTTGTTGGAGTTTTACATTTAATTTTTATTTTTTATTGGAGTAATTTTCCACTGTGTACGTGGACCACTTCTACTTTGTGCATTCCTCGGTTGATGGACATTTTCATTGCTTCCAAGTGTTGGCTATGGTAAATATTGTTGGAGTGCAGGATTGCCAGCCTGTGACTTTTTCATTCTCATTTTCTCAGGTGATAGGCCCAAAAGTGGGTGTGATTGACTGACTGGTAGCACCGTGTTTCCCTTTTCAAAGCACCTTCTTTGTGTTTTCATTAGTGGCACTTACCAGGTCCCCCTTAGAATCGAGTGTACACATTTCTCCACAATCGCTTCAGCATTTATTGTTTGCAGCATTTATGCTAATGGCCCTACTGGCTGCTGTGAGCTGATAGGGTTTTAAAATTTGTGTTTGCATGTCTTTGAAAATTCGTAAAACTCATCGTTTTTCTCCGCCGTTTTCTTTTCTGTTAAAAAAAGGAAACAATTGGGAGTACAATATTACTCTTGATATTGTCTTCTTGGAAGGTTGCTCGCTTTTGAATTTTTTGGTCGATTTTCCACCTCAGACTTTTTTAGAAAGCAGGTGTCATTTAGTGAACTGCAAGTTTGATGAATATTTAGTGAACTTTAGCTATAGTTTTAAAGCTCCTGTTGTGGGAAGTGGCCTGAAACAGGCAGCATTTCTCTATTCCCAACTCTGGGTACTAGGGCAGCAGAGTCTTTCTGGAAGTCGTGTTCCTAGGTTGTAAATTACATTGGAATATGCATGGAGAAACACCCTTTAGTTTATGTCTCATTATTTCTTCTTGGTTTTAATTTTTTTTTTAATTGGGGTAAAGCTTAGAATATTGTTTGTCCTAGGTGTACACAATCTGGTTCATTTGTACATTATATATGTCTATTCAAGTACAGATCCTCTTCCCATGTAAAATGTTACTGAGGGTTCCGCAGACCTCCCTTGCTATATGGTCGGTATTTTTGAGATATGTATATAATATGTGTTTGTATACATATAGTAACACTAATCTTAATTTATCCATTCCCCCCACCTTTCCTTTTAGATGAGCATAGTTTGTTTTCTAAGTCTGTGAGTGTCTTTCTCTGTGGAAATATGTTCCTTTGTGTCAGTTATTAGATAACGCCTATAAGTGATATCATAGAATATAGGTCTTTTGCTTTCCGACTTACCTCATGTTTCATGATTATCTCCAGACTCATTTGTGGCGCCTCAGAGAGCAATGGTTCATTGTTTTCCATGGCTAATATTCTATTGTGTACATGGACCACTTGTTCTTTATCCATTCACCTCTTGTTGGACATTTTGATGCTTCACTGTCTTGGCTATTGTGAATAAGGCTGCACTGCAGCTTTTGCGGCCTGTGTCTTCTCGATTCTTGTCTTCTCAGGTGAGAGGTCCATTGGTGCGCTTGCTGGATTGAATGGTACCTCCCTTTTTACTTTTAAACACAGCTCCTTTCTTTTCTCATTATTGGCTCTTACCCATTTACGTCTCACCAGACGGTAGAGGGTACACAGTTCTCTAAAACCCCTTCAGCATTTATTGTTTGTAGACTTTTTGCTGATGGTCAGTCGACTGGTGTAAGTTGAAACTTTTTGTAGATTAGATTGCATGGGTCTAACCCTCCCTGAGGTTGAGCTTTTATCCATTTTCCTTTTTTTTAAAAAGAGCGTGAATAAAACTTAACTCTTCATACTCTCTTCTTGAAACATTTGCCTGTTTTAAATTTTTTGGTCCACTCCTTACTTCAGCACAATTTTTTAGGGCAGGTGACCTTTACAGCCCTGAGTCCTTGGGAATGTTAAGTGACCATTAGCTGTGAGTTTAAAGCTGCTTTTGCAGGAAACAGCCACAAGGTGGCAGCATTTCTCCTTTGCCAAATTTGGTTACTAGGGAAACAGAGGCTTAATGGAAGTGGTGTTCTAGGTTGTAAATCTGAATGGAATGTGCCAGGAAAAAGCCCTTTAAGTTTATGTCTCATTACTTCTTGTTCATATTTGTAATTTACTTTTTATTTTTTATCCCAGCAAATTTGATTACAATGGTTTGTTTGTTCTAGGTGTGCAAGATGTGGTTCTTTCACACATATACATGTATCTATTCTTCCTCGCATCCTTTTCCCATGTAGGTTATGACACAATGTTGAGTAGTCTTCTCCTGGTCTTCCGTACGTCTTTGGTGATTATATATTTCGCATGGTTTGTATATCTCTGTTAACCCCAAGACGGTAATGTATCCACTCCTCATCCCTTTCTATTTGGTGAACCATAAGTTTTTTAATGAATCTGTGATTGCCTTTCTCTGTGGAAATATCTTCATTGGTATCAATTTTTAAGTAACTCCTTAAAGTAATACGATAGGATATGTGTCTTTTGCTTTCTCACTTACTACAGGTGGCGTGATTACATCTAGACTCATCTATGGTGCTGCAAATGGCATTGTTTCATTTTTTTCACTAGCGAATATTCCATCTGTACATGGAGGAGTTCTTCTTTGTCCACCCATCTGTTGGTAGACTTTTTGGTTACTTCCATATCTTGGCTATTGTAATACTGTGCAATGCAGATTTGCCTGCCTGTGTCGTTCCAATTCTCTCTTCTTAGATTTTAGGTGGAGGAGTGGGCCTGCTGGATCATACGGTAGCTCAATGTTTACCTTTTTAAGGCACCTCCATTCTGTTCTCGTTCGTGGCCCTTTCCATGTTACGTCCCCCTTGAATTTGAGGGTATGCATTTCTCTACAACACCTTCAGCATTTATTGTTTGTAGTTTTCTTGCTGATGGTTATTCTGACAAGTGTGATCTGATGCCTCTTTGTGGCTGAATTCGCACGTGCCTCATAATCCACTGAAATTGAGCTTGCAGACATGTCCTTTTTATTTTTCAAGCTGTGATTACCCCTTAGTTCTTCAAAGTGTTCTCTTAAAGTATGTGTCACATTTTGAAATGTTTTGGCCATTACCTCCCTCCAGACATTTTGAGGGCAGGTTTCATTTACAGTTCTGCCGTACTTGTTCCTATGAAATGACCATTAGCACAGGCTTTAAAGCTGCTTTTGCAGGTAACTGCCAGAGGGTGGCAGACTTTCTATGTCCCCCACCCTGGTAACTAGGGAAAAGCCCTTGCGGCCTGTGGTGTTTCTCGGTTATAAATTAGAGTGGAGTGTGCCCGGACAAACCCACACAAGCTGATGTCTCCTTACTTTTGTTGGAGTTTTACATTTAATTTTTATTTTTTATTGGAGTAATTTTCCACTGTGTACGTGGACCACTTCTACTTTGTGCATTCCTCGGTTGATGGACATTTTCATTGCTTCCAAGTGTTGGCTATGGTAAATATTGTTGGAGTGCAGGATTGCCAGCCTGTGACTTTTTGATTCTCATTTTCTCAGGTGATAGGCCCAGCAGTGGGTGTGATTGATTGACTGGTAGCACAGTGTTTCCCTTTTCAAAGCACCTTCTTTGTGTTTTCATTAGTGGCTCTTACCTCGTCCCCCTTAGAATCCAGGGTACGCATTTCTCCACAATCGCTTCAGCATTTACTGTTTGCAATATTTATGCTAATGGCTCTTCTGGCTGTTGTGAGCTGATAGGTTTTTGTAATTCGGGTTTGCATGTCTTTGAAAATTCGTAAAACTCATCATTTTTCTCCACCGTTTTCTTTTCTGTTAAAAAAAAGGAAACAATTGGGAGTACAATAGAACTCTTGAAATTGTGTTCTTGGAAGGTTGCCCTGTTTTGAAATTTTTGGTCGATTTTCCACCCCAGAATTTGTTTAGAAAGCAGGTGTCTTTTACCGAACTGCAAGTTTGGTGAATATTTAGTGACCTTTAGCAATGGGTTTAAAGCTGCTGTTGTGGGAAGTGGCCTCAAGCAGGCAGCATATCTTCATTCCCATATCTGGGTACTAGGGCAGCAGAGTCTTTCTGGAAGTCGTGTTCCTAGTTTGTAAATTACATTGGAATGTGCATGGAGAAAGCCCCATAAGTTTATGTCTCATTATTTCTTCTTGGTTTTAATTTTTTTTTTAATTGGGGTAAAGCTTAGAATATTGTTTGTCCTAGGTGTACACAATCTGGTTCGTTTGTACATTCTATATGTCTATTCAAGTACAGATCCTCTTCCCATGTAAAATGTTACTGAGGGTTCCGCAGACCTCCTTTGCTATATGGTTGGTCTTTTTGAGATATGTATATAATATGTGTTTGTATACATATAGTAACACTACTCTTAATTTATCCATTCCCCCCACCTTTCCTTTTAGATGAGCATAGTTTGTTTTCTAAGTCTGTGAGTGTCTTTCTCTGTGGAAATATGTTCCTTTGTGTCAGTTATTAGATAACGCCTATAAGTGATATCATAGAATATAGGTCTTTTGCTTTCCGACTTACCTCATGTTTCGTGATTATCTCCAGACTCATTTGTAGTGCCTCAGAGAGCAGTGGCTCATTGTTTTCCATGGCTATTATTCCATTGTGTACATGGACCACTTCTTCTTTATCCATTCACCTGTTGTTGGACATTTTGATTGCTCCACTGTCTTGGCTATTGTGAATAAGGCTGCACTGCAGCTTTTGCGGCCTGTGTCTTCTCGATTCTTGTCTTCTCAGGTGAGATGTCCATTGGTGTGCTTGCTGGATTGAATGGTACCTCCCTTTTTACTTTTAAACACAGCTCCTTTCTTTTCTCATTATTGGCTCTTACCCATTTACGTCTCACCAGACGGTAGAGGGTACACAGTTCCCTAAAACCCCTTCAGCATTTATTGTTTGTAGACTTTTTGCTGATGGTCAGTCGACTGGTGTAAGTTGAAACTTTTTGTAGATTAGATTGCATGGGTCTAACACTCCCTGAGGTTGAGCTTTAATCCATTTTCCTTTTTTTTAAAAAGAGCGTGAATAAAACTTAACTCTTCATACTCTCTTCTTGAAACATTTGCCTGTTTTAAATTTTTTGGTCCACTCCTTACTTCAGCACAATTTTTTAGGGCAGGTGACCTTTACAGCCCTGAGTCCTTGGGAATGTTAAGTGACCAGTAGCTGTGACTTTAAAGCTGCTTTTGCAGGAAACGGCCACAAGGTGGCAGCATTTCTCCTTTACCAAATTTGGTTACTAGGGAAACAGAGGCTTAATGGAAGTGGTGTTCTAGGTTGTAAATCTGAATGGAATGTGCCAGGAAAAAGCCCTTTAAGTTTATGTCTCATTACTTCTTGTTCATATTTGTAATTTACTTTTTATTTTTTATCCCAGCAAATTTGATTACAATGGTTTGTTTGTTCTAGGTGTGCAAGATGTGGTTCTTTCACACATATACGTTTATCTATTCTTCCTCGCATCCTTTTCCCATGTAGCTTATGACACAATGTTGAGTAGTCTTCTCCTGGTTTTCTGTACGTCTTTGGTGATTATATATTTCGCATGGTTTGTATATCTCTGTTAACCCCAATACGGTAATGTATCCAATCCTCATCCCTTTCTATTTGGTGAAGCATAAGTTTTTTAATGAATCTGTGATTGCCTTTCTCTGTGGAAATATCTTCATTGGTACCAATTTTTAAGTAACTCCTAAAAGTGATATGATAGGATATGTGTCTTTTGCTTTCTCACTTACTACAGGTGGCGTGATTAGGTCTAGACTCATCTATGGTGCTGCAAATGGCATTGTTTCATTTTTTTCACTAGCGAATATTGCATCTGTACATGGAGGAGTTCTTCTTTGTCCACCCATCTGTTGGTGGACTTTTTGGTTACTTCCATATCTTGGCTATTGTAATACTGTGCCATGCAGATTTGCCTGCCTGTGTCTTCCAATTCTCTCTTCTTAGATTATAGGTGGAGGAGTGGGCCTGCTGGATCATATGGTAACTCAATGTTTACCTTTTTAAGGCACCTCCATTCTGTTCTCATTCGTGGCCCTTTCCAACTTACGTCCCACTTGAAGTTGAGGGTATGCATTTCTCCACAACACCTTCCGCATTTATTGTTTGTAGTTTGCTTGCTGATGGTTATTCTGACAATTGTGAGCTGATACCTCTTTGTGGTTGAATTTGCACGTGCCTCATAATCCATTGAAATTGAGCTTGAAGGCATGTCCTTTTTATTTTTCAAGCTGTGATTACCCCTTAGTTCTTCAAAGTGTTCTCTTAAAGTATGTGTCACATTTTGAAATGTTTTGGCCATTACCTCCCTCAAGACATTTTGAGGGCAGGTTTCATTTACAGTTCTGCAGTACTTGTTCCTATGAAATGACCATTAGCACAGGCTTTAAAGCTGCTTTTGCAGGTAACTGCCAGAGGGCGGCAGCCTTTCTATGTTCCCCACCCTGGTAACTAGGGAAAAGCCCTTGCGGCCTGTGGTGTTTCTCGGTTATAAATTAGAGTGGAGTGTGCCTGGACAAACCCACACAAGCTGATGTCTCCTTACTTTTGTTGGATTTTTAAATTTAATTTTTATTTTTTATTGGAGTAATTTTCCACTGTGTACGTGGACCACTTCTACTTTGTGCATTCCTCGGTTGATGGACATTTTCATTGCTTCCAAGTGTTGGCTATGGTAAATATTGTTGGAGTGCAGGATTGCCAGCCTGTGACTTTTTGATTCTCATTTTCTCAGGTGATAGGCCCAGCAGTGGGTGTGATTGATTGACTGGTAGCACAGTGTTTCCCTTTTCAAAGCACCTTCTTTGTGTTTTCATTAGTGGCTCTTACCTCGTCCCCCTTAGAATCCAGGGTACGCATTTCTCCACAATCGCTTCAGCATTTACTGTTTGCAATATTTATGCTAATGGCTCTTCTGGCTGTTGTGAGCTGATAGGTTTTTGTAATTCGGGTTTGCATGTCTTTGAAAATTCGTAAAACTCATCATTTTTCTCCACCGTTTTCTTTTCTGTTAAAAAAAAGGAAACAATTGGGAGTACAATAGAACTCTTGAAATTGTGTTCTTGGAAGGTTGCCCTGTTTTGAAATTTTTGGTCGATTTTCCACCCCAGAATTTGTTTAGAAAGCAGGTGTCTTTTACCGAACTGCAAGTTTGGTGAATATTTAGTGACCTTTAGCAATGGGTTTAAAGCTGCTGTTGTGGGAAGTGGCCTCAAGCAGGCAGCATATCTCCATTCCCATATCTGGGTACTAGGGCAGCAGAGTCTTTCTGGAAGTCGTGTTCCTAGTTTGTAAATTACATTGGAATGTGCATGGAGAAAGCCCCATAAGTTTATGTCTCATTATTTCTTCTTGGTTTTAATTTTTTTTTTAATTGGGGTAAAGCTTAGAATATTGTTTGTCCTAGGTGTACACAATCTGGTTCGTTTGTACATTCTATATGTCTATTCAAGTACAGATCCTCTTCCCATGTAAAATGTTACTGAGGGTTCCGCAGACCTCCTTTGCTATATGGTTGGTCTTTTTGAGATATGCATATAATATGTGTTTGTATACATATAGTAACACTACTCTTAATTTATCCAGTCCCCCCACCTTTCCTTTTAGATGAGCATAGTTTGTTTTCTAAGTCTGTGAGTGTCTTTCTCTGTGGAAATATGTTCCTTTGTGTCAGTTATTAGATAACGCCTATAAGTGATATCATAGAATATAGGTCTTTTGCTTTCCGACTTACCTCATGTTTCGTGATTATCTCCAGACTCATTTGTAGTGCCTCAGAGAGCAGTGGCTCATTGTTTTCCATGGCTATTATTCCATTGTGTACATGGACCACTTCTTCTTTATCCATTCACCTGTTGTTGGACATTTTGATTGCTCCACTGTCTTGGCTATTGTGAATAAGGCTGCACTGCAGCTTTTGCGGCCTGTGTCTTCTCGATTCTTGTCTTCTCAGGTGAGAGATCCAATGGTGCGCCTGCTGTATTGAATGGTACCTGCAGTTTTACTTTTAAACACAGCTCCTTTCTGTTCTCATTATTGGCTGTTACCCCTTAACGTCTCACCAGCAGGTAGAGTGTACACAGTTCTCTAAAACCCCTTCAGCATTTATTGTTTGTAGACTTTCTGCTGATGGTAAGTCAACTGGTTTAAGTTGAAACTTTTTGGAGATTAGATTGCATGGGTCTAACCCTCCCTGAGGTTGAGCTTTTATCCATTTTCCTTTTTTTAAAAGAGCGTGAGTAAAACTTAACTCTTCATACTCTCTTCTTGAAACATTTGCCTGTTTTGAATTTTTTGTCCATTCCCTCCTTCAGCACAATTTTTTAGGGCAGGTGTCCTTTACAGCCCTGAGTCCTTGGGAATGTTAAGTGACCATTAGCTGTGAGTTTAAAGCTTTTCTTGCAGGAAACGGAAACAAGGTGGCAGCATTTCCCCTTTACCAAATTTGGTTCCTAGGGAAACAGAGCCTTAATGGAAGTGGTGTTCTAGGTTGTAAATTAAAATGGAATGTGCGAGGGAAAAGCCCTTTAAGTTTATGTCTCATTACTTCTTGTTCATATTTGTAATTTACTTTTTATTTTTTATCCCAGCAAATTTGATTACAATGGTTTGTTTGTTCTAGGTGAGCAAGATGTGGTTCTTTCACACATATACATGTATCTATTCTTCCTCGCATCCTTTTCCCATGTAGGTTATGACACAATGTTGAGTAGTCTTCTCCTGGTCTTCCGTACGTCTTTGGTGATTATATATTTCGCATGGTTTGTATATCTCTGTTAACCCCAAGACGGTAATGTATCCACTCCTCATCCCTTTCTATTTGGTGAACCATAAGTTTTTTAATGAATCTGTGATTGCCTTTCTCTGTGGAAATATCTTCATTGGTATCAATTTTTAAGTAACTCCTAAAAGTGATATGATAGGATATGTGTCTTTTGCTTTCTCACTTACTACAGGTGGCGTGATTAGGTCTAGACTCATCTATGGTGCTGCAAATGGCATTGTTTCATTTTTTTCACTAGCGAATATTGCATCTGTACATGGAGGAGTTCTTCTTTGTCCACCCATCTGTTGGTGGACTTTTTGGTTACTTCCATATCTTGGCTATTGTAATACTGTGCCATGCAGATTTGCCTGCCTGTGTCTTCCAATTCTCTCTTCTTAGATTATAGGTGGAGGAGTGGGCCTGCTGGATCATATGGTAACTCAATGTTTACCTTTTTAAGGCACCTCCATTCTGTTCTAGTTCGTGGCCCTTTCCATGTTACGTCCCACTTGAAGTTGAGGGTATGCATTTCTCCACAACACCTTCCGCATTTATTGTTTGTAGTTTGCTTGCTGATGGTTATTCTGACAATTGTGAGCTGATACCTCTTTGTGGTTGAATTTGCACGTGCCTCATAATCCGTTGAAACTGAGCTTGAAGGCATGTCCTTTTTATTTTTCAAGCTGTGATTACCCCTTAGTTCTTCAAAGTGTTCTCTTAAAGTATGTGTCACATTTTGAAATGTTTTGGCCATTACCTCCCTCAAGACATTTTGAGGGCAGGTTTCATTTACAGTTCTGCAGTACTTGTTCCTATGAAATGACCATTAGCACAGGCTTTAAAGCTGCTTTTGCAGGTAACTGCCAGAGGGCGGCAGCCTTTCTATGTTCCCCACCCTGGTAACTAGGGAAAAGCCCTTGCGGCCTGTGGTGTTTCTCGGTTATAAATTAGAGTGGAGTGTGCCCGGACAAACCCACACAAGCTGATGTCTCCTTACTTTTGTTGGAGTTTTACATTTAATTTTTATTTTTTATTGGAGTAATTTTCCACTGTGTACGTGGACCACTTCTACTTTGTGCATTCCTCGGTTGATGGACATTTTCATTGCTTCCAAGTGTTGGCTATGGTAAATATTGTTGGAGTGCAGGATTGCCAGCCTGTGACTTTTTCATTCTCATTTTCTCAGGTGATAGGCCCAAAAGTGGGTGTGATTGACTGACTGGTAGCACCGTGTTTCCCTTTTCAAAGCACCTTCTTTGTGTTTTCATTAGTGGCACTTACCAGGTCCCCCTTAGAATCGAGTGTACACATTTCTCCACAATCGCTTCAGCATTTATTGTTTGCAGCATTTATGCTAATGGCCCTACTGGCTGCTGTGAGCTGATAGGGTTTTAAAATTTGTGTTTGCATGTCTTTGAAAATTCGTAAAACTCATCGTTTTTCTCCGCCGTTTTCTTTTCTGTTAAAAAAAGGAAACAATTGGGAGTACAATATTACTCTTGATATTGTCTTCTTGGAAGGTTGCTCGCTTTTGAATTTTTTGGTCGATTTTCCACCTCAGACTTTTTTAGAAAGCAGGTGTCATTTAGTGAACTGCAAGTTTGATGAATATTTAGTGAACTTTAGCTATAGTTTTAAAGCTCCTGTTGTGGGAAGTGGCCTGAAACAGGCAGCATTTCTCTATTCCCAACTCTGGGTACTAGGGCAGCAGAGTCTTTCTGGAAGTCGTGTTCCTAGGTTGTAAATTACATTGGAATATGCATGGAGAAACACCCTTTAGTTTATGTCTCATTATTTCTTCTTGGTTTTAATTTTTTTTTTAATTGGGGTAAAGCTTAGAATATTGTTTGTCCTAGGTGTACACAATCTGGTTCATTTGTACATTATATATGTCTATTCAAGTACAGATCCTCTTCCCATGTAAAATGTTACTGAGGGTTCCGCAGACCTCCCTTGCTATATGGTCGGTATTTTTGAGATATGTATATAATATGTGTTTGTATACATATAGTAACACTAATCTTAATTTATCCATTCCCCCCACCTTTCCTTTTAGATGAGCATAGTTTGTTTTCTAAGTCTGTGAGTGTCTTTCTCTGTGGAAATATGTTCCTTTGTGTCAGTTATTAGATAACGCCTATAAGTGATATCATAGAATATAGGTCTTTTGCTTTCCGACTTACCTCATGTTTCATGATTATCTCCAGACTCATTTGTGGCGCCTCAGAGAGCAATGGTTCATTGTTTTCCATGGCTAATAGTCTATTGTGTACATGGACCACTTGTTCTTTATCCATTCACCTCTTGTTGGACATTTTGATGCTTCACTGTCTTGGCTATTGTGAATAAGGCTGCACTGCAGCTTTTGCGGCCTGTGTCTTCTCGATTCTTGTCTTCTCAGGTGAGAGGTCCATTGGTGCGCTTGCTGGATTGAATGGTACCTCCCTTTTTACTTTTAAACACAGCTCCTTTCTTTTCTCATTATTGGCTCTTACCCATTTACGTCTCACCAGACGGTAGAGGGTACACAGTTCCCTAAAACCCCTTCAGCATTTATTGTTTGTAGACTTTTTGCTGATGGTCAGTCGACTGGTGTAAGTTGAAACTTTTTGTAGATTAGATTGCATGGGTCTAACACTCCCTGAGGTTGAGCTTTAATCCATTTTCCTTTTTTTTAAAAAGAGCATGAATAAAACTTAACTCTTCATACTCTCTTCTTGAAACATTTGCCTGTTTTAAATTTTTTGGTCCACTCCTTACTTCAGCACAATTTTTTAGGGCAGGTGACCTTTACAGCCCTGAGTCCTTGGGAATGTTAAGTGACCATTAGCTGTGACTTTAAAGCTGCTTTTGCAGGAAACGGCCACAAGGTGGCAGCATTTCTCCTTTACCAAATTTGGTTACTAGGGAAAGAGAGGCTTAATGGAAGTGGTGTTCTAGGTTGTAAATCTGAATGGAATGTGCCAGGAAAAAGCCCTTTAAGTTTATGTCTCATTACTTCTTGTTCATATTTGTAATTTACTTTTTATTTTTTATCCCAGCAAATTTGATTACAATGGTTTGTTTGTTCTAGGTGTGCAAGATGTGGTTCTTTCACACATATACGTTTATCTATTCTTCCTCGCATCCTTTTCCCATGTAGCTTATGACACAATGTTGAGTAGTCTTCTCCTGGTTTTCTGTACGTCTTTGCTGGTTATATATTTCACATGGTTTGTATATCTCTCTTAAGCACAATATGGTAATGTATCCAAACCTCATCCCTTTCTATTTGGTGAACCATAAGTTTTTTAATGAATCTGTGATTGCCTTTCTCTGTGGAAATATCTTCATTGGTATCAATTTTTAAGTAACTCCTTAAAGTAATACGATAGGATATGTGTCTTTTGCTTTCTCACTTACTACAGGTGGCGTGATTACATCTAGACTCATCTATGGTGCTGCAAATGGCATTGTTTCATTTTTTTCACTAGCGAATATTCCATCTGTACATGGAGGAGTTCTTCTTTGTCCACCCATCTGTTGGTAGACTTTTTGGTTACTTCCATATCTTGGCTATTGTAATACTGTGCAATGCAGATTTGCCTGCCTGTGTCGTTCCAATTCTCTCTTCTTAGATTTTAGGTGGAGGAGTGGGCCTGCTGGATCATACGGTAGCTCAATGTTTACCTTTTTAAGGCACCTCCATTCTGTTCTAGTTCGTGGCCCTTTCCATGTTACGTCCCCCTTGAATTTGAGGGTATGCATTTCTCTACAACACCTTCAGCATTTATTGTTTGTAGTTTTCTTGCTGATGGTTATTCTGACAAGTGTGATCTGATACCTCTTTGTGGCTGAATTCGCACGTGCCTCATAATCCACTGAAATTGAGCTTGCAGACATGTCCTTTTTATTTTTCAAGCTGTGATTACCCCTTAGTTCTTCAAAGTGTTCTCTTAAAGTATGTGTCACATTTTGAAATGTTTTGGCCATTACCTCCCTCCAGACATTTTGAGGGCAGGTTTCATTTACAGTTCTGCCGTACTTGTTCCTATGAAATGACCATTAGCACAGGCTTTAAAGCTGCTTTTGCAGGTAACTGCCAGAGGGCGGCAGACTTTCTATGTCCCCCACCCTGGTAACTAGGGAAAAGCCCTTGCGGCCTGTGGTGTTTCTCGGTTATAAATTAGAGTGGAGTGTGCCCGGACAAACCCACACAAGCTGATGTCTCCTTACTTTTGTTGGAGTTTTACATTTAATTTTTATTTTTTATTGGAGTAATTTTCCACTGTGTACGTGGACCACTTCTACTTTGTGCATTCCTCGGTTGATGGACATTTTCATTGCTTCCAAGTCTTGGCTATGGTAAATATTGTTGGAGTGAAGGATTGCCAGCCTGTGACTTTTTGATTCTCATTTTCTCAGGTGATAGGCCCAGCAGTGGGTGTGATTGATTGACTGGTAGCACAGTGTTTCCCTTTTCAAAGCACCTTCTTTGTGTTTTCATTAGTGGCTCTTACCTCGTCCCCCTTAGAATCCAGGGTACGCATTTCTCCACAATCGCTTCAGCATTTACTGTTTGCAATATTTATGCTAATGGCTCTTCTGGCTGTTGTGAGCTGATAGGTTTTTGTAATTCGGGTTTGCATGTCTTTGAAAATTCGTAAAACTCATCATTTTTCTCCACCGTTTTCTTTTCTGTTAAAAAAAAGGAAACAATTGGGAGTACAATAGAACTCTTGAAATTGTGTTCTTGGAAGGTTGCCCTGTTTTGAAATTTTTGGTCGATTTTCCACCCCAGAATTTGTTTAGAAAGCAGGTGTCTTTTACCGAACTGCAAGTTTGGTGAATATTTAGTGACCTTTAGCAATGGGTTTAAAGCTGCTGTTGTGGGAAGTGGCCTCAAGCAGGCAGCATATCTCCATTCCCATATCTGGGTACTAGGGCAGCAGAGCCTTTCTGGAAGTCGTGTTCCTAGTTTGTAAATTACATTGGAATGTGCATGGAGAAAGCCCCATAAGTTTATGTCTCATTATTTCTTCTTGGTTTTAATTTTTTTTTTAATTGGGGTAAAGCTTAGAATATTGTTTGTCCTAGGTGTACACAATCTGGTTCGTTTGTACATTCTATATGTCTATTCAAGTACAGATCCTCTTCCCATGTAAAACGTTACTGAGGGTTCCGCAGACCTCCTTTGCTATATGGTTGGTCTTTTTGAGATATGTATATAATATGTGTTTGTATACATATAGTAACACTAATCTTAATTGATCCATTCCCCCCACCTTTCCTTTTAGATGAGCATAGTTTGTTTTCTAAGTCTGTGAGTGTCTTTCTCTGTGGAAATATGTTCCTTTGTGTCCGTTATTAGATAACGCCTATAAGTGATATCATAGAATATAGGTCTTTTGCTTTCCGACTTACCTCATGTTTCGTGATTATCTCCAGACTCATTTGTAGTGCCTCAGAGAGCAGTGGCTCATTGTTTTCCATGGCTATTATTCCATTGTGTACATGGACCACTTCTTCTTTATCCATTCACCTGTTGTTGGACATTTTGATTGCTCCACTGTCTTGGCTATTGTGAATAAGGCTGCACTGCAGCTTTTGCGGCCTGTGTCTTCTCGATTCTTGTCTTCTCAGGTGAGAGATCCAATGGTGCGCCTGCTGTATTGAATGGTACCTGCAGTTTTACTTTTAAACACAGCTCCTTTCTGTTCTCATTATTGGCTGTTACCCCTTAACGTCTCACCAGCAGGTAGAGTGTACACAGTTCTCTAAAACCCCTTCAGCATTTATTGTTTGTAGACTTTCTGCTGATGGTAAGTCAACTGGTTTAAGTTGAAACTTTTTGGAGATTAGATTGCATGGGTCTAACCCTCCCTGAGGTTGAGCTTTTATCCATTTTCCTTTTTTTAAAAGAGCGTGAGTAAAACTTAACTCTTCATACTCTCTTCTTGAAACATTTGCCTGTTTTGAATTTTTTTGTCCATTCCCTCCTTCAGCACAATTTTTTAGGGCAGGTGTCCTTTACAGCCCTGAGTCCTTGGGAATGTTAAGTGACCATTAGCTGTGAGTTTAAAGCTTTTCTTGCAGGAAACGGAAACAAGGTGGCAGCATTTCCCCTTTACCAAATTTGGTTCCTAGGGAAACAGAGCCTTAATGGAAGTGGTGTTCTAGGTTGTAAATTAAAATGGAATGTGCGAGGGAAAAGCCCTTTAAGTTTATGTCTCATTACTTCTTGTTCATATTTGTAATTTACTTTTTATTTTTTATCCCAGCAAATTTGATTACAATGGTTTGTTTGTTCTAGGTGAGCAAGATGTGGTTCTTTCACACATATACATGTATCTATTCTTCCTCGCATCCTTTTCCCATGTAGGTTATGACACAATGTTGAGTAGTCTTCTCCTGGTCTTCCGTACGTCTTTGGTGATTATATATTTCGCATGGTTTGTATATCTCTGTTAACCCCAATACGGTAATGTATCCACTCCTCATCCCTTTCTATTTGGTGAACCATAAGTTTTTTAATGAATCTGTGATTGCCTTTCTCTGTGGAAATATCTTCATTGGTATCAATTTTTAAGTAACTCCTAAAAGTGATATGATAGGATATGTGTCTTTTGCTTTCTCACTTACTACAGGTGGCGTGATTAGGTCTAGACTCATCTATGGTGCTGCAAATGGCATTGTTTCATTTTTTTCACTAGCGAATATTGCATCTGTACATGGAGGAGTTCTTCTTTGTCCACCCATCTGTTGGTGGACTTTTTGGTTACTTCCATATCTTGGCTATTGTAATACTGTGCCATGCAGATTTGCCTGCCTGTGTCTTCCAATTCTCTCTTCTTAGATTATAGGTGGAGGAGTGGGCCTGCTGGATCATATGGTAACTCAATGTTTACCTTTTTAAGGCACCTCCATTCTGTTCTCGTTCGTGGCCCTTTCCAACTTACGTCCCACTTGAAGTTGAGGGTATGCATTTCTCCACAACACCTTCCGCATTTATTGTTTGTAGTTTGCTTGCTGATGGTTATTCTGACAATTGTGAGCTGATACCTCTTTGTGGTTGAATTTGCACGTGCCTCATAATCCGTTGAAATTGAGCTTGAAGGCATGTCCTTTTTATTTTTCAAGCTGTGATTACCCCTTAGTTCTTCAAAGTGTTCTCTTAAAGTATGTGTCACATTTTGAAATGTTTTGGCCATTACCTCCCTCAAGACATTTTGAGGGCAGGTTTCATTTACAGTTCTGCAGTACTTGTTCCTATGAAATGACCATTAGCACAGGCTTTAAAGCTGCTTTTGCAGGTAACTGCCAGAGGGCGGCAGCCTTTCTATGTTCCCCACCCTGGTAACTAGGGAAAAGCCCTTGCGGCCTGTGGTGTTTCTCGGTTATAAATTAGAGTGGAGTGTGCCCGGACAAACCCACACAAGCTGATGTCTCCTTACTTTTGTTGGAGTTTTACATTTAATTTTTATTTTTTATTGGAGTAATTTTCCACTGTGTACGTGGACCACTTCTACTTTGTGCATTCCTCGGTTGATGGACATTTTCATTGCTTCCAAGTGTTGGCTATGGTAAATATTGTTGGAGTGCAGGATTGCCAGCCTGTGACTTTTTCATTCTCATTTTCTCAGGTGATAGGCCCAAAAGTGGGTGTGATTGACTGACTGGTAGCACCGTGTTTCCCTTTTCAAAGCACCTTCTTTGTGTTTTCATTAGTGGCACTTACCAGGTCCCCCTTAGAATCGAGTGTACACATTTCTCCACAATCGCTTCAGCATTTATTGTTTGCAGCATTTATGCTAATGGCCCTACTGGCTGCTGTGAGCTGATAGGGTTTTAAAATTTGTGTTTGCATGTCTTTGAAAATTCGTAAAACTCATCGTTTTTCTCCGCCGTTTTCTTTTCTGTTAAAAAAAGGAAACAATTGGGAGTACAATATTACTCTTGATATTGTCTTCTTGGAAGGTTGCTCGCTTTTGAATTTTTTGGTCGATTTTCCACCTCAGACTTTTTTAGAAAGCAGGTGTCATTTAGTGAACTGCAAGTTTGATGAATATTTAGTGAACTTTAGCTATAGTTTTAAAGCTCCTGTTGTGGGAAGTGGCCTGAAACAGGCAGCATTTCTCTATTCCCAACTCTGGGTACTAGGGCAGCAGAGTCTTTCTGGAAGTCGTGTTCCTAGGTTGTAAATTACATTGGAATATGCATGGAGAAACACCCTTTAGTTTATGTCTCATTATTTCTTCTTGGTTTTAATTTTTTTTTTTTAATTGGGGTAAAGCTTAGAATATGGTTTGTCCTAGGTGTACACAATCTGGTTCATTTGTACATTATATATGTCTATTCAAGTACAGATCCTCTTCCCATGTAAAATGTTACTGAGGGTTCCGCAGACCTCCCTTGCTATATGGTCGGTATTTTTGAGATATGTATATAATATGTGTTTGTATACATATAGTAACACTAATCTTAATTTATCCATTCCCCCCACCTTTCCTTTTAGATGAGCATAGTTTGTTTTCTAAGTCTGTGAGTGTCTTTCTCTGTGGAAATATGTTCCTTTGTGTCAGTTATTAGATAACGCCTATAAGTGATATCATAGAATATAGGTCTTTTGCTTTCCGACTTACCTCATGTTTCATGATTATCTCCAGACTCATTTGTGGCGCCTCAGAGAGCAATGGTTCATTGTTTTCCATGGCTAATATTCTATTGTGTACATGGACCACTTGTTCTTTATCCATTCACCTCTTGTTGGACATTTTGATGCTTCACTGTCTTGGCTATTGTGAATAAGGCTGCACTGCAACTTTTGCGGCCTGTGTCTTCTCGATTCTTGTCTTCTCAGGTGAGAGGTCCATTGGTGCGCTTGCTGGATTGAATGGTACCTCCCTTTTTACTTTTAAACACAGCTCCTTTCTTTTCTCATTATTGGCTCTTACCCATTTACGTCTCACCAGACGGTAGAGGGTACACAGTTCTCTAAAACCCCTTCAGCATTTATTGTTTGTAGACTTTTTGCTGATGGTCAGTCGACTGGTGTAAGTTGAAACTGTTTGTAGATTAGATTGCATGGGTCTAACACTCCCTGAGGTTGAGCTTTTATCCATTTTCCTTTTTTTTAAAAAGAGCGTGAATAAAACTTAACTCTTCATACTCTCTTCTTGAAACATTTGCCTGTTTTAAATTTTTTGGTCCACTCCTTACTTCAGCACAATTTTTTAGGGCAGGTGACCTTTACAGCCCTGAGTCCTTGGGAATGTTAAGTGACCATTAGCTGTGACTTTAAAGCTGCTTTTGCAGGAAACGGCCACAAGGTGGCAGCATTTCTCCTTTACCAAATTTGGTTACTAGGGAAACAGAGGCTTAATGGAAGTGGTGTTCTAGGTTGTAAATCTGAATGGAATGTGCCAGGAAAAAGCCCTTTAAGTTTATGTCTCATTACTTCTTGTTCATATTTGTAATTTACTTTTTATTTTTTATCCCAGCAAATTTGATTACAATGGTTTTTTTGTTCTAGGTGTGCAAGATGTGGTTCTTTCACACATATACGTTTATCTATTCTTCCTCGCATCCTTTTCCCATGTAGCTTATGACACAATGTTGAGTAGTCTTCTCCTGGTTTTCTGTACGTCTTTGCTGGTTATATATTTCACATGGTTTGTATATCTCTCTTAAGCACAATATGGTAATGTATCCAATCCTCATCCCTTTCTATTTGGTGAAGCATAAGTTTTTTAATGAATCTGTGATTGCCTTTCTCTGTGGAAATATCTTCATTGGTATCAATTTTTAAGTAACTCCTTAAAGTAATACGATAGGATATGTGTCTTTTGCTTTCTCACTTACTACAGGTGGCGTGATTACATCTAGACTCATCTATGGTGCTGCAAATGGCATTGTTTCATTTTTTTCACTAGCGAATATTCCATCTGTACATGGAGGAGTTCTTCTTTGTCCACCCATCTGTTGGTAGACTTTTTGGTTACTTCCATATCTTGGCTATTGTAATACTGTGCAATGCAGATTTGCCTGCCTGTGTCGTTCCAATTCTCTCTTCTTAGATTTTAGGTGGAGGAGTGGGCCTGCAGGATCATACGGTAGCTCAATGTTTACCTTTTTAAGGCACCTCCATTCTGTTCTAGTTCGTGGCCCTTTCCATGTTACGTCCCCGTTGAATTTGAGGGTATGCATTTCTCTACAACACCTTCAGCATTTATTGTTTGTAGTTTTCTTGCTGATGGTTATTCTGACAAGTGTGATCTGATACCTCTTTGTGGCTGAATTCGCACGTGCCTCATAATCCACTGAAATTGAGCTTGCAGACATGTCCTTTTTATTTTTCAAGCTGTGATTACCCCTTAGTTCTTCAAAGTGTTCTCTTAAAGTATGTGTCACATTTTGAAATGTTTTGGCCATTACCTCCCTCCAGACATTTTGAGGGCAGGTTTCATTTACAGTTCTGCCGTACTTGTTCCTATGAAATGACCATTAGCACAGGCTTTAAAGCTGCTTTTGCAGGTAACTGCCAGAGGGCGGCAGACTTTCTATGTCCCCCACCCTGGTAACTAGGGAAAAGCCCTTGCGGCCTGTGGTGTTTCTCGGTTATAAATTAGAGTGGAGTGTGCCCGGACAAACCCACACAAGCTGATGTCTCCTTACTTTTGTTGGAGTTTTACATTTAATTTTTATTTTTTATTGGAGTAATTTTCCACTGTGTACGTGGACCACTTCTACTTTGTGCATTCCTCGGTTGATGGACATTTTCATTGCTTCCAAGTCTTGGCTATGGTAAATATTGTTGGAGTGAAGGATTGCCAGCCTGTGACTTTTTGATTCTCATTTTCTCAGGTGATAGGCCCAGCAGTGGGTGTGATTGATTGACTGGTAGCACAGTGTTTCCCTTTTCAAAGCACCTTCTTTGTGTTTTCATTAGTGGCTCTTACCTCGTCCCCCTTAGAATCCAGGGTACGCATTTCTCCACAATCGCTTCAGCATTTACTGTTTGCAATATTTATGCTAATGGCTCTTCTGGCTGTTGTGAGCTGATAGGTTTTTGTAATTCGGGTTTGCATGTCTTTGAAAATTCGTAAAACTCATCATTTTTCTCCACCGTTTTCTTTTCTGTTAAAAAAAAGGAAACAATTGGGAGTACAATAGAACTCTTGAAATTGTGTTCTTGGAAGGTTGCCCTGTTTTGAAATTTTTGGTCGATTTTCCACCCCAGAATTTGTTTAGAAAGCAGGTGTCTTTTACCGAACTGCAAGTTTGGTGAATATTTAGTGACCTTTAGCAATGGGTTTAAAGCTGCTGTTGTGGGAAGTGGCCTAAAGCAGGCAGCATATCTCCATTCCCATATCTGGGTACTAGGGCAGCAGAGCCTTTCTGGAAGTCGTGTTCCTAGTTTGTAAATTACATTGGAATGTGCATGGAGAAAGCCCCATAAGTTTATGTCTCATTATTTCTTCTTGGTTTTAATTTTTTTTTTAATTGGGGTAAAGCTTAGAATATTGTTTGTCCTAGGTGTACACAATCTGGTTCGTTTGTACATTCTATATGTCTATTCAAGTACAGATCCTCTTCCCATGTAAAACGTTACTGAGGGTTCCGCAGACCTCCTTTGCTATATGGTTGGTCTTTTTGAGATATGTATATAATATGTGTTTGTATACATATAGTAACACTAATCTTAATTGATCCATTCCCCCCACCTTTCCTTTTAGATGAGCATAGTTTGTTTTCTAAGTCTGTGAGTGTCTTTCTCTGTGGAAATATGTTCCTTTGTGTCCGTTATTAGATAACGCCTATAAGTGATATCATAGAATATAGGTCTTTTGCTTTCCGACTTACCTCATGTTTCGTGATTATCTCCAGACTCATTTGTAGTGCCTCAGAGAGCAGTGGCTCATTGTTTTCCATGGCTATTATTCCATTGTGTACATGGACCACTTCTTCTTTATCCATTCACCTGTTGTTGGACATTTTGATTGCTCCACTGTCTTGGCTATTGTGAATAAGGCTGCACTGCAGCTTTTGCGGCCTGTGTCTTCTCGATTCTTGTCTTCTCAGGTGAGAGATCCAATGGTGCGCCTGCTGTATTGAATGGTACCTGCAGTTTTACTTTTAAACACAGCTCCTTTCTGTTCTCATTATTGGCTGTTACCCCTTAACGTCTCACCAGCAGGTAGAGTGTACACAGTTCTCTAAAACCCCTTCAGCATTTATTGTTTGTAGACTTTCTGCTGATGGTAAGTCAACTGGTTTAAGTTGAAACTTTTTGGAGATTAGATTGCATGGGTCTAACCCTCCCTGAGGTTGAGCTTTTATCCATTTTCCTTTTTTTAAAAGAGCGTGAGTAAAACTTAACTCTTCATACTCTCTTCTTGAAACATTTGCCTGTTTTGAATTTTTTTGTCCATTCCCTCCTTCAGCACAATTTTTTAGGGCAGGTGTCCTTTACAGCCCTGAGTCCTTGGGAATGTTAAGTGACCATTAGCTGTGAGTTTAAAGCTTTTCTTGCAGGAAACGGAAACAAGGTGGCAGCATTTCCCCTTTACCAAATTTGGTTCCTAGGGAAACAGAGCCTTAATGGAAGTGGTGTTCTAGGTTGTAAATTAAAATGGAATGTGCGAGGGAAAAGCCCTTTAAGTTTATGTCTCATTACTTCTTGTTCATATTTGTAATTTACTTTTTATTTTTTATCCCAGCAAATTTGATTACAATGGTTTGTTTGTTCTAGGTGAGCAAGATGTGGTTCTTTCACACATATACATGTATCTATTCTTCCTCGCATCCTTTTCCCATGTAGGTTATGACACAATGTTGAGTAGTCTTCTCCTGGTCTTCCGTACGTCTTTGGTGATTATATATTTCGCATGGTTTGTATATCTCTGTTAACCCCAATACGGTAATGTATCCACTCCTCATCCCTTTCTATTTGGTGAACCATAAGTTTTTTAATGAATCTGTGATTGCCTTTCTCTGTGGAAATATCTTCATTGGTATCAATTTTTAAGTAACTCCTAAAAGTGATATGATAGGATATGTGTCTTTTGCTTTCTCACTTACTACAGGTGGCGTGATTAGGTCTAGACTCATCTATGGTGCTGCAAATGGCATTGTTTCATTTTTTTCACTAGCGAATATTGCATCTGTACATGGAGGAGTTCTTCTTTGTCCACCCATCTGTTGGTGGACTTTTTGGTTACTTCCATATCTTGGCTATTGTAATACTGTGCCATGCAGATTTGCCTGCCTGTGTCTTCCAATTCTCTCTTCTTAGATTATAGGTGGAGGAGTGGGCCTGCTGGATCATATGGTAACTCAATGTTTACCTTTTTAAGGCACCTCCATTCTGTTCTCGTTCGTGGCCCTTTCCAACTTACGTCCCACTTGAAGTTGAGGGTATGCATTTCTCCACAACACCTTCCGCATTTATTGTTTGTAGTTTGCTTGCTGATGGTTATTCTGACAATTGTGAGCTGATACCTCTTTGTGGTTGAATTTGCACGTGCCTCATAATCCGTTGAAATTGAGCTTGAAGGCATGTCCTTTTTATTTTTCAAGCTGTGATTACCCCTTAGTTCTTCAAAGTGTTCTCTTAAAGTATGTGTCACATTTTGAAATGTTTTGGCCATTACCTCCCTCAAGACATTTTGAGGGCAGGTTTCATTTACAGTTCTGCAGTACTTGTTCCTATGAAATGACCATTAGCACAGGCTTTAAAGCTGCTTTTGCAGGTAACTGCCAGAGGGCGGCAGCCTTTCTATGTTCCCCACCCTGGTAACTAGGGAAAAGCCCTTGCGGCCTGTGGTGTTTCTCGGTTATAAATTAGAGTGGAGTGTGCCCGGACAAACCCACACAAGCTGATGTCTCCTTACTTTTGTTGGAGTTTTACATTTAATTTTTATTTTTTATTGGAGTAATTTTCCACTGTGTACGTGGACCACTTCTACTTTGTGCATTCCTCGGTTGATGGACATTTTCATTGCTTCCAAGTGTTGGCTATGGTAAATATTGTTGGAGTGCAGGATTGCCAGCCTGTGACTTTTTCATTCTCATTTTCTCAGGTGATAGGCCCAAAAGTGGGTGTGATTGACTGACTGGTAGCACCGTGTTTCCCTTTTCAAAGCACCTTCTTTGTGTTTTCATTAGTGGCACTTACCAGGTCCCCCTTAGAATCGAGTGTACACATTTCTCCACAATCGCTTCAGCATTTATTGTTTGCAGCATTTATGCTAATGGCCCTACTGGCTGCTGTGAGCTGATAGGGTTTTAAAATTTGTGTTTGCATGTCTTTGAAAATTCGTAAAACTCATCGTTTTTCTCCGCCGTTTTCTTTTCTGTTAAAAAAAGGAAACAATTGGGAGTACAATATTACTCTTGATATTGTCTTCTTGGAAGGTTGCTCGCTTTTGAATTTTTTGGTCGATTTTCCACCTCAGACTTTTTTAGAAAGCAGGTGTCATTTAGTGATCTGCAAGTTTGATGAATATTTAGTGAACTTTAGCTATAGTTTTAAAGCTCCTGTTGTGGGAAGTGGCCTGAAACAGGCAGCATTTCTCTATTCCCAACTCTGGGTACTAGGGCAGCAGAGTCTTTCTGGAAGTCGTGTTCCTAGGTTGTAAATTACATTGGAATATGCATGGAGAAACACCCTTTAGTTTATGTCTCATTATTTCTTCTTGGTTTTAATTTTTTTTTTTTAATTGGGGTAAAGCTTAGAATATTGTTTGTCCTAGGTGTACACAATCTGGTTCATTTGTACATTATATATGTCTATTCAAGTACAGATCCTCTTCCCATGTAAAATGTTACTGAGGGTTCCGCAGACCTCCCTTGCTATATGGTCGGTATTTTTGAGATATGTATATAATATGTGTTTGTATACATATAGTAACACTAATCTTAATTTATCCATTCCCCCCACCTTTCCTTTTAGATGAGCATAGTTTGTTTTCTAAGTCTGTGAGTGTCTTTCTCTGTGGAAATATGTTCCTTTGTGTCAGTTATTAGATAACGCCTATAAGTGATATCATAGAATATAGGTCTTTTGCTTTCCGACTTACCTCATGTTTCATGATTATCTCCAGACTCATTTGTGGCGCCTCAGAGAGCAATGGTTCATTGTTTTCCATGGCTAATATTCTATTGTGTACATGGACCACTTGTTCTTTATCCATTCACCTCTTGTTGGACATTTTGATGCTTCACTGTCTTGGCTATTGTGAATAAGGCTGCACTGCAACTTTTGCGGCCTGTGTCTTCTCGATTCTTGTCTTCTCAGGTGAGAGGTCCATTGGTGCGCTTGCTGGATTGAATGGTACCTCCCTTTTTACTTTTAAACACAGCTCCTTTCTTTTCTCATTATTGGCTCTTACCCATTTACGTCTCACCAGACGGTAGAGGGTACACAGTTCTCTAAAACCCCTTCAGCATTTATTGTTTGTAGACTTTTTGCTGATGGTCAGTCGACTGGTGTAAGTTGAAACTGTTTGTAGATTAGATTGCATGGGTCTAACACTCCCTGAGGTTGAGCTTTTATCCATTTTCCTTTTTTTTAAAAAGAGCGTGAATAAAACTTAACTCTTCATACTCTCTTCTTGAAACATTTGCCTGTTTTAAATTTTTTGGTCCACTCCTTACTTCAGCACAATTTTTTAGGGCAGGTGACCTTTACAGCCCTGAGTCCTTGGGAATGTTAAGTGACCATTAGCTGTGACTTTAAAGCTGCTTTTGCAGGAAACGGCCACAAGGTGGCAGCATTTCTCCTTTACCAAATTTGGTTACTAGGGAAACAGAGGCTTAATGGAAGTGGTGTTCTAGGTTGTAAATCTGAATGGAATGTGCCAGGAAAAAGCCCTTTAAGTTTATGTCTCATTACTTCTTGTTCATATTTGTAATTTACTTTTTATTTTTTATCCCAGCAAATTTGATTACAATGGTTTTTTTGTTCTAGGTGTGCAAGATGTGGTTCTTTCACACATATACGTTTATCTATTCTTCCTCGCATCCTTTTCCCATGTAGCTTATGACACAATGTTGAGTAGTCTTCTCCTGGTTTTCTGTACGTCTTTGCTGGTTATATATTTCACATGGTTTGTATATCTCTCTTAAGCACAATATGGTAATGTATCCAATCCTCATCCCTTTCTATTTGGTGAAGCATAAGTTTTTTAATGAATCTGTGATTGCCTTTCTCTGTGGAAATATCTTCATTGGTATCAATTTTTAAGTAACTCCTTAAAGTAATACGATAGGATATGTGTCTTTTGCTTTCTCACTTACTACAGGTGGCGTGATTACATCTAGACTCATCTATGGTGCTGCAAATGGCATTGTTTCATTTTTTTCACTAGCGAATATTCCATCTGTACATGGAGGAGTTCTTCTTTGTCCACCCATCTGTTGGTAGACTTTTTGGTTACTTCCATATCTTGGCTATTGTAATACTGTGCAATGCAGATTTGCCTGCCTGTGTCGTTCCAATTCTCTCTTCTTAGATTTTAGGTGGAGGAGTGGGCCTGCAGGATCATACGGTAGCTCAATGTTTACCTTTTTAAGGCACCTCCATTCTGTTCTAGTTCGTGGCCCTTTCCATGTTACGTCCCCGTTGAATTTGAGGGTATGCATTTCTCTACAACACCTTCAGCATTTATTGTTTGTAGTTTTCTTGCTGATGGTTATTCTGACAAGTGTGATCTGATACCTCTTTGTGGCTGAATTTGCACGTGCCTCATAATCCACTGAAATTGAGCTTGCAGACATGTCCTTTTTATTTTTCAAGCTGTGATTACCCCTTAGTTCTTCAAAGTGTTCTCTTAAAGTATGTGTCACATTTTGAAATGTTTTGGCCATTACCTCCCTCCAGACATTTTGAGGGCAGGTTTCATTTACAGTTCTGCCGTACTTGTTCCTATGAAATGACCATTAGCACAGGCTTTAAAGCTGCTTTTGCAGGTAACTGCCAGAGGGCGGCAGACTTTCTATGTCCCCCACCCTGGTAACTAGGGAAAAGCCCTTGCGGCCTGTGGTGTTTCTCGGTTATAAATTAGAGTGGAGTGTGCCCGGACAAACCCACACAAGCTGATGTCTCCTTACTTTTGTTGGAGTTTTACATTTAATTTTTATTTTTTATTGGAGTAATTTTCCACTGTGTACGTGGACCACTTCTACTTTGTGCATTCCTCGGTTGATGGACATTTTCATTGCTTCCAAGTCTTGGCTATGGTAAATATTGTTGGAGTGAAGGATTGCCAGCCTGTGACTTTTTGATTCTCATTTTCTCAGGTGATAGGCCCAGCAGTGGGTGTGATTGATTGACTGGTAGCACAGTGTTTCCCTTTTCAAAGCACCTTCTTTGTGTTTTCATTAGTGGCTCTTACCTCGTCCCCCTTAGAATCCAGGGTACGCATTTCTCCACAATCGCTTCAGCATTTACTGTTCGCAATATTTATGCTAATGGCTCTTCTGGCTGTTGTGAGCTGATAGGTTTTTGTAATTCGGGTTTGCATGTCTTTGAAAATTCGTAAAACTCATCATTTTTCTCCACCGTTTTCTTTTCTGTTAAAAAAAAGGAAACAATTGGGAGTACAATAGAACTCTTGAAATTGTGTTCTTGGAAGGTTGCCCTGTTTTGAAATTTTTGGTCGATTTTCCACCCCAGAATTTGTTTAGAAAGCAGGTGTCTTTTACCGAACTGCAAGTTTGGTGAATATTTAGTGACCTTTATCAATGGGTTTAAAGCTGCTGTTGTGGGAAGTGGCCTCAAGCAGGCAGCATATCTTCATTCCCATATCTGGGTACTAGGGCAGCAGAGTCTTTCTGGAAGTCGTGTTCCTAGTTTGTAAATTACATTGGAATGTGCATGGAGAAAGCCCCATAAGTTTATGTCTCATTATTTCTTCTTGGTTTTAATTTTTTTTTTAATTGGGGTAAAGCTTAGAATATTGTTTGTCCTAGGTGTACACAATCTGGTTCGTTTGTACATTCTATATGTCTATTCAAGTACAGATCCTCTTCCCATGTAAAATGTTACTGAGGGTTCCGCAGACCTCCTTTGCTATATGGTTGGTCTTTTTGAGATATGTATATAATATGTGTTTGTATACATATAGTAACACTACTCTTAATTGATCCAGTCCCCCCACCTTTCCTTTTAGATGAGCATAGTTTGTTTTCTAAGTCTGTGAGTGTCTTTCTCTGTGGAAATATGTTCCTTTGTGTCAGTTATTAGATAACGCCTATAAGTGATATCATAGAATATAGGTCTTTTGCTTTCCGACTTACCTCATGTTTCGTGATTATCTCCAGACTCATTTGTAGTGCCTCAGAGAGCAGTGGCTCATTGTTTTCCATGGCTATTATTCCATTGTGTACATGGACCACTTCTTCTTTATCCATTCACCTGTTGTTGGACATTTTGATTGCTCCACTGTCTTGGCTATTGTGAATAAGGCTGCACTGCATCTTTTGCGGCCTGTGTCTTCTCGATTCTTGTCTTCTCAGGTGAGAGATCCAATGGTGCGCCTGCTGTATTGAATGGTACCTGCAGTTTTACTTTTAAACACAGCTCCTTTCTGTTCTCATTATTGGCTGTTACCCCTTAACGTCTCACCAGCAGGTAGAGTGTACACAGTTCTCTAAAACCCCTTCAGCATTTATTGTTTGTAGACTTTCTGCTGATGGTAAGTCAACTGGTTTAAGTTGAAACTTTTTGGAGATTAGATTGCATGGGTCTAACCCTCCCTGAGGTTGAGCTTTTATCCATTTTCCTTTTTTTAAAAGAGCGTGAGTAAAACTTAACTCTTCATACTCTCTTCTTGAAACATTTGCCTGTTTTGAATTTTTTGTCCATTCCCTCCTTCAGCACAATTTTTTAGGGCAGGTGTCCTTTACAGCCCTGAGTCCTTGGGAATGTTAAGTGACCATTAGCTGTGAGTTTAAAGCTTTTCTTGCAGGAAACGGAAACAAGGTGGCAGCATTTCCCCTTTACCAAATTTGGTTCCTAGGGAAACAGAGCCTTAATGGAAGTGGTGTTCTAGGTTGTAAATTAAAATGGAATGTGCCAGGGAAAAGCCCTTTAAGTTTATGTCTCATTACTTCTTGTTCATATTTGTAATTTACTTTTTATTTTTTATCCCAGCAAATTTGATTACAATGGTTTGTTTGTTCTAGGTGAGCAAGATGTGGTTCTTTCACACATATACATGTATCTATTCTTCCTCGCATCCTTTTCCCATGTAGGTTATGACACAATGTTGAGTAGTCTTCTCCTGGTCTTCCGTACGTCTTTGGTGATTATATATTTCGCATGGTTTGTATATCTCTGTTAACCCCAATACGGTAATGTATCCAATCCTCATCCCTTTCTATTTGGGGAACCATAAGTTTTTTAATGAATCTGTGATTGCCTTTCTCTGTGGAAATATCTTCATTGGTACCAATTTTTAAGTAACTCCTAAAAGTGATATGATAGGATATGTGTCTTTTGCTCTCTCACTTACTACAGGTGGCGTGATTAGGTCTAGACTCATCTATGGTGCTGCAAATGGCATTGTTTCATTTTTTTCACTAGCGAATATTGCATCTGTACATGGAGGAGTTCTTCTTTGTCCACCCATCTGTTGGTGGACTTTTTGGTTACTTCCATATCTTGGCTATTGTAATACTGTGCCATGCAGATTTGCCTGCCTGTGTCTTCCAATTCTCTCTTCTTAGATTATAGGTGGAGGAGTGGGCCTGCTGGATCATATGGTAACTCAATGTTTACCTTTTTAAGGCACCTCCATTCTGTTCTCATTCGTGGCCCTTTCCAACTTACGTCCCACTTGAAGTTGAGGGTATGCATTTCTCCACAACACCTTCCGCATTTATTGTTTGTAGTTTGCTTGCTGATGGTTATTCTGACAATTGTGAGCTGATACCTCTTTGTGGTTGAATTTGCACGTGCCTCATAATCCATTGAAATTGAGCTTGAAGGCATGTCCTTTTTATTTTTCAAGCTGTGATTACCCCTTAGTTCTTCAAAGTGTTCTCTTAAAGTATGTGTCACATTTTGAAATGTTTTGGCCATTACCTCCCTCAAGACATTTTGAGGGCAGGTTTCATTTACAGTTCTGCAGTACTTGTTCCTATGAAATGACCATTAGCACAGGCTTTAAAGCTGCTTTTGCAGGTAACTGCCAGAGGGCGGCAGCCTTTCTATGTTCCCCACCCTGGTAACTAGGGAAAAGCCCTTGCGGCCTGTGGTGTTTCTCGGTTATAAATTAGAGTGGAGTGTGCCTGGACAAACCCACACAAGCTGATGTCTCCTTACTTTTGTTGGATTTTTAAATTTAATTTTTATTTTTTATTGGAGTAATTTTCCACTGTGTACGTGGACCACTTCTACTTTGTGCATTCCTCGGTTGATGGACATTTTCATTGCTTCCAAGTCTTGGCTATGGTAAATATTGTTGGAGTGCAGGATTGCCAGCCTGTGACTTTTTGATTCTCATTTTCTCAGGTGATAGGCCCAGCAGTGGGTGTGATTGATTGACTGGTAGCACAGTGTTTCCCTTTTCAAAGCACCTTCTTTGTGTTTTCATTAGTGGCTCTTACCTCGTCCCCCTTAGAATCCAGGGTACGCATTTCTCCACAATCGCTTCAGCATTTACTGTTTGCAATATTTATGCTAATGGCTCTTCTGGCTGTTGTGAGCTGATAGGTTTTTGTAATTCGGGTTTGCATGTCTTTGAAAATTCGTAAAACTCATCATTTTTCTCCACCGTTTTCTTTTCTGTTAAAAAATAGGAAACAATTGGGAGTACAATAGAACTCTTGAAATTGTGTTCTTGGAAGGTTGCCCTGTTTTGAAATTTTTGGTCGATTTTCCACCCCAGAATTTGTTTAGAAAGCAGGTGTCTTTTACCGAACTGCAAGTTTGGTGAATATTTAGTGACCTTTAGCAATGGGTTTAAAGCTGCTGTTGTGGGAAGTGGCCTCAAGCAGGCAGCATATCTCCATTCCCATATCTGGGTACTAGGGCAGCAGAGCCTTTCTGGAAGTCGTGTTCCTAGTTTGTAAATTACATTGGAATGTGCATGGAGAAAGCCCCATAAGTTTATGTCTCATTATTTCTTCTTGGTTTTAATTTTTTTTTTAATTGGGGTAAAGCTTAGAATATTGTTTGTCCTAGGTGTACACAATCTGGTTCGTTTGTACATTCTATATGTCTATTCAAGTACAGATCCTCTTCCCATGTAAAATGTTACTGAGGGTTCCGCAGACCTCCTTTGCTATATGGTTGGTCTTTTTGAGATATGTATATAATATGTGTTTGTATACATATAGTAACACTAATCTTAATTTATCCATTCCCCCCACCTTTCCTTTTAGATGAGCATAGTTTGTTTTCTAAGTCTGTGACTGTCTTTCTCTGTGGAAATATGTTCCTTTGTGTCAGTTATTAGATAACGCCTATAAGTGATATCATAGAATATAGGTCTTTTGCTTTCCGACTTACCTCATGTTTCGTGATTATCTCCAGACTCATTTGTAGTGCCTCAGAGAGCAGTGGCTCATTGTTTTCCATGGCTATTATTCCATTGTGTACATGGACCACTTCTTCTTTATCCATTCACCTGTTGTTGGACATTTTGATTGCTCCACTGTCTTGGCTATTGTGAATAAGGCTGCACTGCAGCTTTTGCGGCCTGTGTCTTCTCGATTCTTGTCTTCTCAGGTGAGAGATCCAATGGTGCGCCTGCTGTATTGAATGGTACCTGCAGTTTTACTTTTAAACACAGCTCCTTTCTGTTCTCATTATTGGCTGTTACCCCTTAACGTCTCACCAGCAGGTAGAGTGTACACAGTTCTCTAAAACCCCTTCAGCATTTATTGTTTGTAGACTTTCTGCTGATGGTAAGTCAACTGGTTTAAGTTGAAACTTTTTGGAGATTAGATTGCATGGGTCTAACCCTCCCTGAGGTTGAGCTTTTATCCATTTTCCTTTTTTTAAAAGAGCGTGAGTAAAACTTAACTCTTCATACTCTCTTCTTGAAACATTTGCCTGTTTTGAATTTTTTTGTCCATTCCCTCCTTCAGCACAATTTTTTAGGGCAGGTGTCCTTTACAGCCCTGAGTCCTTGGGAATGTTAAGTGACCATTAGCTGTGAGTTTAAAGCTTTTCTTGCAGGAAACGGAAACAAGGTTGCAGCATTTCCCCTTTACCAAATTTGGTTCCTAGGGAAACAGAGCCTTAATGGAAGTGGTGTTCTAGGTTGTAAATTAAAATGGAATGTGCCAGGAAAAAGCCCTTTAAGTTTATGTCTCATTACTTCTTGTTCATATTTGTAATTTACTTTTTATTTTTTATCCCAGCAAATTTGATTACAATGGTTTGTTTGTTCTAGGTGTGCAAGATGTGGTTCTTTCACACATATACATGTATCTATTCTTCCTCGCATCCTTTTCCCATGTAGGTTATGACACAATGTTGAGTAGTCTTCTCCTGGTCTTCCGTACGTCTTTGGTGATTATATATTTCGCATGGTTTGTATATCTCTGTTAACCCCAAGACGGTAATGTATCCACTCCTCATCCCTTTCTATTTGGTGAACCATAAGTTTTTTAATGAATCTGTGATTGCCTTTCTCTGTGGAAATATCTTCATTGGTATCAATTTTTAAGTAACTCCTAAAAGTGATATGATAGCATATGTGTCTTTTGCTTTCTCACTTACTACAGGTGGCGTGATTAGGTCTAGACTCATCTATGGCGCTGCAAATGGCATTGTTTCATTTTTTTCACTAGCGAATATTGCATCTGTACATGGAGGAGTTCTTCTTTGTCCACCCATCTGTTGGTGGACTTTTTGGTTACTTCCATATCTTGGCTATTGTAATACTGTGCCATGCAGATTTGCCTGCCTGTGTCTTCCAATTCTCTCTTCTTAGATTATAGGTGGAGGAGTGGGCCTGCTGGATCATATGGTAACTCAATGTTTACCTTTTTAAGGCACCTCCATTCTGTTCTAGTTCGTGGCCCTATCCATGTTACGTCCCACTTGAAGTTGAGGGTATGCATTTCTCCACAACACCTTCCGCATTTATTGTTTGTAGTTTGCTTGCTGATGGTTATTCTGACAATTGTGAGCTGATACCTCTTTGTGGTTGAATTTGCACGTGCCTCATAATCCGTTGAAACTGAGCTTGAAGGCATGTCCTTTTTATTTTTCAAGCTGTGATTACCCCTTAGTTCTTCAAAGTGTTCTCTTAAAGTATGTGTCACATTTTGAAATGTTTTGGCCATTACCTCCCTCAAGACATTTTGAGGGCAGGTTTCATTTACAGTTCTGCAGTACTTGTTCCTATGAAATGACCATTAGCACAGGCTTTAAAGCTGCTTTTGCAGGTAACTGCCAGAGGGCGGCAGCCTTTCTATGTTCCCCACCCTGGTAACTAGGGAAAAGCCCTTGCGGCCTGTGGTGTTTCTCGGTTATAAATTAGAGTGGAGTGTGCCCGGACAAACCCACACAAGCTGATGTCTCCTTACTTTTGTTGGAGTTTTACATTTAATTTTTATTTTTTATTGGAGTAATTTTCCACTGTGTACGTGGACCACTTCTACTTTGTGCATTCCTCGGTTGATGGACATTTTCATTGCTTCCAAGTGTTGGCTATGGTAAATATTGTTGGAGTGCAGGATTGCCAGCCTGTGACATTTTGATTCTCATTTTCTCAGGTGATAGGCCCAAAAGTGGGTGTGATTGACTGACTGGTAGCACCGTGTTTCCCTTTTCAAAGCACCTTCTTTGTGTTTTCATTAGTGGCACTTACCAGGTCCCCCTTAGAATCGAGTGTACACATTTCTCCACAATCGCTTCAGCATTTATTGTTTGCAGCATTTATGCTAATGGCCCTACTGGCTGCTGTGAGCTGATAGGGTTTTAAAATTTGTGTTTGCATGTCTTTGAAAATTCGTAAAACTCATCGTTTTTCTCCGCCGTTTTCTTTTCTGTTAAAAAAAGGAAACAATTGGGAGTACAATATTACTCTTGATATTGTCTTCTTGGAAGGTTGCTCGCTTTTGAATTTTTTGGTCGATTTTCCACCTCAGACTTTTTTAGAAAGCAGGTGTCATTTAGTGAACTGCAAGTTTGATGAATATTTAGTGAACTTTCGCAATAGTTTTAAAGCTCCTGTTGTGGGAAGTGGCCTGAAACAGGCAGCATTTCTCTATTCCCAAATCTGGGTACTAGGGCAGCAGAGTCTTTCTGGAAGTCGTGTTCCTAGGTTGTAAATTACATTGGAATATGCATGGAGAAACACCCTTTAGTTTATGTCTCATTATTTCTTCTTGGTTTTAATTTTTTTTTTAATTGGGGTAAAGCTTAGAATATTGTTTGTCCTAGGTGTACACAATCTGGTTCATTTGTACATTATATATGTCTATTCAAGTACAGATCCTCTTCCCATGTAAAATGTTACTGAGGGTTCCGCAGACCTCCCTTGCTATATGGTCGGTATTTTTGAGATATGTATATAATATGTGTTTGTATACATATAGTAACACTAATCTTAATTTATCCATTCCCCCCACCTTTCCTTTTAGATGAGCATAGTTTGTTTTCTAAGTCTGTGAGTGTCTTTCTCTGTGGAAATATGTTCCTTTGTGTCAGTTATTAGATAACGCCTATAAGTGATATCATAGAATATAGGTCTTTTGCTTTCCGACTTACCTCATGTTTCATGATTATCTCCAGACTCATTTGTGGCGCCTCAGAGAGCAATGGTTCATTGTTTTCCATGGCTAATAGTCTATTGTGTACATGGACCACTTGTTCTTTATCCATTCACCTCTTGTTGGACATTTTGATGCTTCACTGTCTTGGCTATTGTGAATAAGGCTGCACTGCAGCTTTTGCGGCCTGTGTCTTCTCGATTCTTGTCTTCTCAGGTGAGAGGTCCATTGGTGCGCTTGCTGGATTGAATGGTACCTCCCTTTTTACTTTTAAACACAGCTCCTTTCTTTTCTCATTATTGGCTCTTACCCATTTACGTCTCACCAGACGGTAGAGGGTACACAGTTCCCTAAAACCCCTTCAGCATTTATTGTTTGTAGACTTTTTGCTGATGGTCAGTCGACTGGTGTAAGTTGAAACTTTTTGTAGATTAGATTGCATGGGTCTAACACTCCCTGAGGTTGAGCTTTAATCCATTTTCCTTTTTTTTAAAAAGAGCGTGAATAAAACTTAACTCTTCATACTCTCTTCTTGAAACATTTGCCTGTTTTAAATTTTTTGGTCCACTCCTTACTTCAGCACAATTTTTTAGGGCAGGTGACCTTTACAGCCCTGAGTCCTTGGGAATGTTAAGTGACCATTAGCTGTGACTTTAAAGCTGCTTTTGCAGGAAACGGCCACAAGGTGGCAGCATTTCTCCTTTACCAAATTTGGTTACTAGGGAAACAGAGGCTTAATGGAAGTGGTGTTCTAGGTTGTAAATCTGAATGGAATGTGCCAGGAAAAAGCCCTTTAAGTTTATGTCTCATTACTTCTTGTTCATATTTGTAATTTACTTTTTATTTTTTATCCCAGCAAATTTGATTACAATGGTTTGTTTGTTCTAGGTGTGCAAGATGTGGTTCTTTCACACATATACGTTTATCTATTCTTCCTCGCATCCTTTTCCCATGTAGCTTATGACACAATGTTGAGTAGTCTTCTCCTGGTTTTCTGTACGTCTTTGGTGATTATATATTTCGCATGGTTTGTATATCTCTGTTAACCCCAATACGGTAATGTATCCAATCCTCATCCCTTTCTATTTGGTGAAGCATAAGTTTTTTAATGAATCTGTGATTGCCTTTCTCTGTGGAAATATCTTCATTGGTACCAATTTTTAAGTAACTCCTAAAAGTGATATGATAGGATATGTGTCTTTTGCTTTCTCACTTACTACAGGTGGCGTGATTAGGTCTAGACTCATCTATGGTGCTGCAAATGGCATTGTTTCATTTTTTTCCCTAGCGAATATTGCATCTGTACATGGAGGAGTTCTTCTTTGTCCACCCATCTGTTGGTGGACTTTTTGGTTACTTCCATATCTTGGCTATTGTAATACTGTGCCATGCAGATTTGCCTGCCTGTGTCTTCCAATTCTCTCTTCTTAGATTATAGGTGGAGGAGTGGGCCTGCTGGATCATATGGTAACTCAATGTTTACCTTTTTAAGGCACCTCCATTCTGTTCTCGTTCGTGGCCCTTTCCATGTTACGTCCCCCTTGAATTTGAGGGTATGCATTTCTCTACAACACCTTCAGCATTTATTGTTTGTAGTTTTCTTGCTGATGGTTATTCTGACAAGTGTGATCTGATACCTCTTTGTGGCTGAATTCGCACGTGCCTCATAATCCACTGAAATTGAGCTTGCAGACATGTCCTTTTTATTTTTCAAGCTGTGATTACCCCTTAGTTCTTCAAAGTGTTCTCTTAAAGTATGTGTCACATTTTGAAATGTTTTGGCCATTACCTCCCTCCAGACATTTTGAGGGCAGGTTTCATTTACAGTTCTGCCGTACTTGTTCCTATGAAATGACCATTAGCACAGGCTTTAAAGCTGTTTTTGCAGGTAACTGCCAGAGGGCGGCAGACTTTCTATGTCCCCCACCCTGGTAACTAGGGAAAAGCCCTTGCGGCCTGTGGTGTTTCTCGGTTATAAATTAGGGTGGAGTGTGCCCGGACAAACCCACACAAGCTGATGTCTCCTTACTTTTGTTGGATTTTTAAATTTAATTTTTATTTTTTATTGGAGTAATTTTCCACTGTGTACGTGGACCACTTCTACTTTGTGCATTCCTCGGATGATGGACATTTTCATTGCTTCCAAGTCTTGGCTATGGTAAATATTGTTGGAATGCAGGATTGCCAGCCTGTGACTTTTTGATTCTCATTTTCTCAGGTGATAGGCCCAGCAGTGGGTGTGATTGATTGACTGGTAGCACAGTGTTTCCCTTTTCAAAGCACCTTCTTTGTGTTTTCATTAGTGGCTCTTACCTCGTCCCCCTTAGAATCCAGGGTACGCATTTCTCCACAATCGCTTCAGCATTTACTGTTTGCAATATTTATGCTAATGGCTCTTCTGGCTGTTGTGAGCTGATAGGTTTTTGTAATTCGGGTTTGCATGTCTTTGAAAATTCGTAAAACTCATCATTTTTCTCCACCGTTTTCTTTTCTGTTAAAAAAAAGGAAACAATTGGGAGTACAATAGAACTCTTGAAATTGTGTTCTTGGAAGGTTGCCCTGTTTTGAAATTTTTGGTCGATTTTCCACCCCAGAATTTGTTTAGAAAGCAGGTGTCTTTTACCGAACTGCAAGTTTGGTGAATATTTAGTGACCTTTAGCAATGGGTTTAAAGCTGCTGTTGTGGGAAGTGGCCTCAAGCAGGCAGCATATCTCCATTCCCATATCTGGGTACTAGGGCAGCAGAGCCTTTCTGGAAGTCGTGTTCCTAGTTTGTAAATTACATTGGAATGTGCATGGAGAAAGCCCCATAAGTTTATGTCTCATTATTTCTTCTTGGTTTTAATTTTTTTTTTAATTGGGGTATAGCTTAGAATATTGTTTGTCCTAGGTGTACACAATCTGGTTCGTTTGTACATTCTATATGTCTATTCAAGTACAGATCCTCTTCCCATGTAAAATGTTACTGAGGGTTCCGCAGACCTCCTTTGCTATATGGTTGGTCTTTTTGAGATATGTATATAATATGTGTTTGTATACATATAGTAACACTACTCTCAATTTATCCATTCCCCCCACCTTTCCTTTTAGATGAGCATAGTTTGTTTTCTAAGTCTGTGACTGTCTTTCTCTGTGGAAATATGTTCCTTTGTGTCAGTTATTAGATAACGCCTATAAGTGATATCATAGAATATAGGTCTTTTGCTTTCCGACTTACCTCATGTTTCGTGATTATCTCCAGACTCATTTGTAGTGCCTCAGAGAGCAGTGGCTCATTGTTTTCCATGGCTATTATTCCATTGTGTACATGGACCACTTCTTCTTTATCCATTCACCTGTTGTTGGACATTTTGATTGCTCCACTGTCTTGGCTATTGTGAATAAGGCTGCACTGCAGCTTTTGCGGCCTGTGTCTTCTCGATTCTTGTCTTCTCAGGTGAGAGATCCAATGGTGCGCCTGCTGTATTGAATGGTACCTGCAGTTTTACTTTTAAACACAGCTCCTTTCTGTTCTCATTATTGGCTGTTACCCCTTAACGTCTCACCAGCAGGTAGAGTGTACACAGTTCTCTAAAACCCCTTCAGCATTTATTGTTTGTAGACTTTCTGCTGATGGTAAGTCAACTGGTTTAAGTTGAAACTTTTTGGAGATTAGATTGCATGGGTCTAACCCTCCCTGAGGTTGAGCTTTTATCCATTTTCCTTTTTTTAAAAGAGCGTGAGTAAAACTTAACTCTTCATACTCTCTTCTTGAAACATTTGCCTGTTTTGAATTTTTTTGTCCATTCCCTCCTTCAGCACAATTTTTTAGGGCAGGTGTCCTTTACAGCCCTGAGTCCTTGGGAATGTTAAGTGACCATTAGCTGTGAGTTTAAAGCTTTTCTTGCAGGAAACGGAAACAAGGTGGCAGCATTTCCCCTTTACCAAATTTGGTTCCTAGGGAAACAGAGCCTTAATGGAAGTGGTGTTCTAGGTTGTAAATTAAAATGGAATGTGCCAGGGAAAAGCCCTTTAAGTTTATGTCTCATTACTTCTTGTTCATATTTGTAATTTACTTTTTATTTTTTATCCCAGCAAATTTGATTACAATGGTTTGTTTGTTCTAGGTGTGCAAGATGTGGTTCTTTCACACATATACATGTATCTATTCTTCCTCGCATCCTTTTCCCATGTAGGTTATGACACAATGTTGAGTAGTCTTCTCCTGGTCTTCCGTACGCCTTTGGTGATTATATATTTCGCATGGTTTGTATATCTCTGTTAACCCCAAGACGGTAATGTATCCACTCCTCATCCCTTTCTATTTGGTGAACCATAAGTTTTTTGAATGAATGAATCTGTGATTGCCTTTCTCTGTGGAAATATCTTCATTGGTATCAATTTTTAAGTAACTCCTAAAAGTGATATGATAGGATATGTGTCTTTTGCTTTCTCACTTACTACAGGTGGCGTGATTAGGTCTAGACTCATCTATGGTGCTGCAAATGGCATTGTTTCATTTTTTTCACTAGCGAATATTGCATCTGTACATGGAGGAGTTCTTCTTTGTCCACCCATCTGTTGGTGGACTTTTTGGTTACTTCCATATCTTGGCTATTGTAATACTGTGCCATGCAGATTTGCCTGCCTGTGTCTTCCAATTCTCTCTTCTTAGATTATAGGTGGAGGAGTGGGCCTGCTGGATCATATGGTAACTCAATGTTTACCTTTTTAAGGCACCTCCATTCTGTTCTCATTCGTGGCCCTTTCCAACTTACGTCCCACTTGAAGTTGAGGGTATGCATTTCTCCACAACACCTTCCGCATTTATTGTTTGTAGTTTGCTTGCTGATGGTTATTCTGACAATTGTGAGCTGATACCTCTTTGTGGTTGAATTTGCACGTGCCTCATAATCCGTTGAAATTGAGCTTGAAGGCATGTCCTTTTTATTTTTCAAGCTGTGATTACCCCTTAGTTCTTCAAAGTGTTCTCTTAAAGTATGTGTCACATTTTGAAATGTTTTGGCCATTACCTCCCTCAAGACATTTTGAGGGCAGGTTTCATTTACAGTTCTGCAGTACTTGTTCCTATGAAATGACCATTAGCACAGGCTTTAAAGCTGCTTTTGCAGGTAACTGCCAGAGGGCGGCAGCCTTTCTATGTTCCCCACCCTGGTAACTAGGGAAAAGCCCTTGCGGCCTGTGGTGTTTCTCGGTTATAAATTAGAGTGGAGTGTGCCCGGACAAACCCACACAAGCTGATGTCTCCTTACTTTTGTTGGAGTTTTACATTTAATTTTTATTTTTTATTGGAGTAATTTTCCACTGTGTACGTGGACCACTTCTACTTTGTGCATTCCTCGGTTGATGGACATTTTCATTGCTTCCAAGTCTTGTCTATGGTAAATATTGTTCGAGTGCAGGATTGCCAGCCTGTGACTTTTTGATTCTCATTTTCTCAGGTGATAGGCCCAGCAGTGGGTGTGATTGACTGACTGGTAGCACCGTGTTTCCCTTTTCAAAGCACCTTCTTTGTGTTTTCATTAGTGGCACTTACCAGGTCCCCCTTAGAATCGAGTGTACACATTTCTCCACAATCGCTTCAGCATTTATTGTTTGCAGCATTTATGCTAATGGCCCTACTGGCTGCTGTGAGCTGATAGGGTTTTAAAACTTGTGTTTGCATGTCTTTGAAAATTCGTAAAACTCATCGTTTTTCTCCGCCGTTTTCTTTTCTGTTAAAAAAAGGAAACAATTGGGAGTACAATATTACTCTTGATATTGTCTTCTTGGAAGGTTGCTCGCTTTTGAATTTTTTGGTCGATTTTCCACCTCAGACTTTTTTAGAAAGCAGGTGTCATTTAGTGAACTGCAAGTTTGATGAATATTTAGTGAACTTTAGCTATAGTTTTAAAGCTCCTGTTGTGGGAAGTGGCCTGAAACAGGCAGCATTTCTCTATTCCCAACTCTGGGTACTAGGGCAGCAGAGTCTTTCTGGAAGTCGTGTTCCTAGGTTGTAAATTACATTGGAATATGCATGGAGAAACACCCTTTAGTTTATGTCTCATTATTTCTTCTTGGTTTTAATTTTTATTTTTAATTGGGGTAAAGCTTAGAATATTGTTTGTCCTAGGTGTACACAATCTGGTTCATTTGTACATTCTATATGTCTATTCAAGTACAGATCCTCTTCCCATGTAAAATGTTACTGAGGGTTCCGCAGACCTCCCTTGCTATATGGTCGGTATTTTTGAGATATGTATATAATATGTGTTTGTATACATATAGTAACACTAATCTTAATTTATCCATTCCCCCCACCTTTCCTTTTAGATGAGCATAGTTTGTTTTCTAAGTCTGTGAGTGTCTTTCTCTGTGGAAATATGTTCCTTTGTGTCAGTTATTAGATAACGCCTATAAGTGATATCATAGAATATAGGTCTTTTGCTTTCCGACTTACCTCATGTTTCATGATTATCTCCAGACTCATTTGTGGCGCCTCAGAGAGCAATGGTTCATTGTTTTCCATGGCTAATAGTCTATTGTGTACATGGACCACTTGTTCTTTATCCATTCACCTCTTGTTGGACATTTTGATGCTTCACTGTCTTGGCTATTGTGAATAAGGCTGCACTGCAGCTTTTGCGGCCTGTGTCTTCTCGATTCTTGTCTTCTCAGGTGAGAGGTCCATTGGTGCGCTTGCTGGATTGAATGGTACCTCCCTTTTTACTTTTAAACACAGCTCCTTTCTTTTCTCATTATTGGCTCTTACCCATTTACGTCTCACCAGACGGTAGAGGGTACACAGTTCTCTAAAACCCCTTCAGCATTTATTGTTTGTAGACTTTTTGCTGATGGTCAGTCGACTGGTGTAAGTTGAAACTTTTTGTAGATTAGATTGCATGGGTCTAACACTCCCTGAGGTTGAGCTTTTATCCATTTTCCTTTTTTTTAAAAAGAGCGTGAATAAAACTTAACTCTTCATACTCTCTTCTTGAAACATTTGCCTGTTTTAAATTTTTTGGTCCACTCCTTACTTCAGCACAATTTTTTAGGGCAGGTGACCTTTACAGCCCTGAGTCCTTGGGAATGTTAAGTGACCATTAGCTGTGACTTTAAAGCTGCTTTTGCAGGAAACGGCCACAAGGTGGCAGCATTTCTCCTTTACCAAATTTGGTTACTAGGGAAACAGAGGCTTAATGGAAGTGGTGTTCTAGGTTGTAAATCTGAATGGAATGTGCCAGGAAAAAGCCCTTTAAGTTTATGTCTCATTACTTCTGTTCATATTTGTAATTTACTTTTTATTTTTTATCCCAGCAAATTTGATTACAATGGTTTGTTTGTTCTAGGTGTGCAAGATGTGGTTCTCTCACACATATACGTTTATCTATTCTTCCTCGCATCCTTTTCCCATGTAGCTTATGACACAATGTTGAGTAGTCTTCTCCTGGTTTTCTGTACGTCTTTGCTGGTTATATATTTCACATGGTTTGTATATCTCTCTTAAGCACAATATGGTAATGTATCCAATCCTCATCCCTTTCTATTTGGTGAAGCATAAGTTTTTTAATGAATCTGTGATTGCCTTTCTCTGTGGAAATATCTTCACTGGTATCAATTTTTAAGTAACTCCTTAAAGTAATACGATAGGATATGTGTCTTTTGCTTTCTCACTTACTACAGGTGGCGTGATTACATCTAGACTCATCTATGGTGCTGCAAATGGCATTGTTTCATTTTTTTCACTAGCGAATATTCCATCTGTACATGGAGGAGTTCTTCTTTGTCCACCCATCTGTTGGTAGACTTTTTGGTTACTTCCATATCTTGGCTATTGTAATACTGTGCAATGCAGATTTGCCTGCCTGTGTCTTTCCAATTCTCTCTTCTTAGATTTTAGGTGGAGGAGTGGGCCTGCTGGATCATACGGTAGCTCAATGTTTACCTTTTTAAGGCACCTCCATTCTGTTCTCGTTCGTGGCCCTTTCCATGTTACGTCCCCCTTGAATTTGAGGGTATGCATTTCTCTACAACACCTTCAGCATTTATTGTTTGTAGTTTTCTTGCTGATGGTTATTCTGACAAGTGTGATCTGATACCTCTTTGTGGCTGAATTCGCACGTGCCTCATAATCCACTGAAATTGAGCTTGCAGACATGTCCTTTTTATTTTTCAAGCTGTGATTACCCCTTAGTTCTTCAAAGTGTTCTCTTAAAGTATGTGTCACATTTTGAAATGTTTTGGCCATTACCTCCCTCCAGACATTTTGAGGGCAGGTTTCATTTACAGTTCTGCCGTACTTGTTCCTATGAAATGACCATTAGCACAGGCTTTAAAGCTGCTTTTGCAGCTAACTGCAAGAGGGCGGCAGACTTTCTATGTCCCCCACCCTGGTAACTAGGGAAAAGCCCTTGCGGCCTGTGGTGTTTCTCGGTTATAAATTAGAGTGGAGTGTGCCCGGACAAACCCACACAAGCTGATGTCTCCTTACTTTTGTTGGAGTTTTACATTTAATTTTTATTTTTTATTGGAGTAATTTTCCACTGTGTACGTGGACCACTTCTACTTTGTGCATTCCTCGGTTGATGGACATTTTCATTGCTTCCAAGTCTTGGCTATGGTAAATATTGTTGGAGTGAAGGATTGCCAGCCTGTGACTTTTTGATTCTCATTTTCTCAGGTGATAGGCCCAGCAGTGGGTGTGATTGATTGACTGGTAGCACAGTGTTTCCCTTTTCAAAGCACCTTCTTTGTGTTTTCATTAGTGGCTCTTACCTCGTCCCCCTTAGAATCCAGGGTACGCATTTCTCCACAATCGCTTCAGCATTTACTGTTTGCAATATTTATGCTAATGGCTCTTCTGGCTGTTGTGAGCTGATAGGTTTTTGTAATTCGGGTTTGCATGTCTTTGAAAATTCGTAAAACTCATCATTTTTCTCCACCGTTTTCTTTTCTGTTAAAAAAAAGGAAACAATTGGGAGTACAATAGAACTCTTGAAATTGTGTTCTTGGAAGGTTGCCCTGTTTTGAAATTTTTGGTCGATTTTCCACCCCAGAATTTGTTTAGAAAGCAGGTGTCTTTTACCGAACTGCAAGTTTGGTGAATATTTAGTGACCTTTAGCAATGGGTTTAAAGCTGCTGTTGTGGGAAGTGGCCTCAAGCAGGCAGCATATCTCCATTCCCATATCTGGGTACTAGGGCAGCAGAGCCTTTCTGGAAGTCGTGTTCCTAGTTTGTAAATTACATTGGAATGTGCATGGAGAAAGCCCCATAAGTTTATGTCTCATTATTTCTTCTTGGTTTTAATTTTTTTTTTAATTGGGGTAAAGCTTAGAATATTGTTTGTCCTAGGTGTACACAATCTGGTTCGTTTGTACATTCTATATGTCTATTCAAGTACAGATCCTCTTCCCATGTAAAACGTTACTGAGGGTTCCGCAGACCTCCTTTGCTATATGGTTGGTCTTTTTGAGATATGTATATAATATGTGTTTGTATACATATAGTAACACTAATCTTAATTGATCCATTCCCCCCACCTTTCCTTTTAGATGAGCATAGTTTGTTTTCTAAGTCTGTGAGTGTCTTTCTCTGTGGAAATATGTTCCTTTGTGTCCGTTATTAGATAACGCCTATAAGTGATATCATAGAATATAGGTCTTTTGCTTTCCGACTTACCTCATGTTTCGTGATTATCTCCAGACTCATTTGTAGTGCCTCAGAGAGCAGTGGCTCATTGTTTTCCATGGCTATTATTCCATTGTGTACATGGACCACTTCTTCTTTATCCATTCACCTGTTGTTGGACATTTTGATTGCTCCACTGTCTTGGCTATTGTGAATAAGGCTGCACTGCAGCTTTTGCGGCCTGTGTCTTCTCGATTCTTGTCTTCTCAGGTGAGAGATCCAATGGTGCGCCTGCTGTATTGAATGGTACCTGCAGTTTTACTTTTAAACACAGCT
>NW_028121975.1:0-45063 GCF_965194805.1 Balaenoptera borealis | reverse complement strand
GTTGAATCCAGTTCTCTGAGCAAGGAGTAGGTCTTGTCTATTACATATTGGGTTTATGGAACGGTATCTGAGCTAATTTGATACCCTTGTTTTATGTATCACCCCACCTCACCTTTCCCGTTAAGCAGCCATAGTGTGTTTTCTGCATGTGTGACTCTGTTCTGTTTTGTAATTCAGTTCAAGTGTAACGGTTTTTACATTCCCTCTATCAGTGATACCTTATGAGAAGTGTCGTTTTCTGTGTGATTTATTTCACTTAGAATCGTCGTACCTAAATCCACTCATCATGCTGCTACTAACCTTACGACATTGATTTCATGGCTGAGTGATATTCCATTGTACATAAGGACCACAACTTCTTTATCCATTTTTCTCTTTCCTGGGATATTTAAGGTGGAATGAAGTGGAGGTCCTGGTCAACAGAGCAGCCCTAAACTTTGGGGTGCTTGTGTCTTACTGATTTTTAATTTTCCCAATTTATACCCCCATGAGTGGGAGTGCCCTATGCTCTCTAAGCTGTGATTTTCAGATGTTTCAGGACTCACCGGACACTTCTCCAGAGTGGCTCTTGGCAATTTACATCCCGCCGATCAGTGTAGCAAGGCTCCCATTTCTCCATGGCCTGGCCTGCATTTCTGGTTTTGACACTTTTTTCAGCATGGCCCTTTTGACCGATGGGAAGCGAGACTTCTTTGTAGCGCTGATTTGCCTTTCCAGGTTGCTTGGTTGGCCAAAAAGGGCGTATGCGTTTTTTCCTGAATATATTCAGGAAAAAACGCATACGCCCTTTTTGGCCAAGGGCATCATTGTCAACGTTTTGCCGCTTTTCATGTGCTTTAAAGGCGATTCGTATCTACCTCCTGAAATCTGTTTCCTGCAATTCTGCCTTGATTTCAAATCCTCTTCTTTGCCTTCCCTCAATATATTTGTGGACGAGCGTTATCATTTATAACTCTGCAGGTTTGTGAATTGCAGTGCCCTGAACCTCCATTTTACAACTCGCTTTTTTGTTAGCTGGCCGCAAAAGTGCAGGATGGCTTCAGGCCCTGTTCTGGTTCCGGGGGGCAGGATGAGCCTGTGGTTAATTCTTCTTTCTGATGGGAATATAGAGTGACCTGTGCCTGTCCCAACACCAAGAGCTAGTCTCTCGTTGGTTCCACGTCTTCCCGTTTATCCTCAGGACAGATTGCAACCTGTATGGAACAGGAGGTTAAAGGTGCTGATGCTCCAAGTAGGGAGATTGCTAGTAAAGTGGCTGGAATGGCGAACCCGGGCACAAGGAGATGAGAAATGAGGTGCGTTTTAGAAACCTTTCCCCATCACACGGTGTACCATCTTCTGGGTTTCTCATGCATGTTTTTGATGTAGGAAGATGCCCTTGAACCTGGAGATTTGGGACCCATGCGATGGGTACCACGCAGTATTACTTTAAAGGGTCTGCGTTTGCTCACCCAACCTCACCAAACCTCTCAGCCCCAAGAGTGTCCACCCTTATGTCTCATCCAGCTGTGCGTCTAGATATGGTCAATCCAGGTTGCATCACAGCCCCTGAACGCATTGTGTAAGAATTTCTCTCTCTTTCACTGTCTTTCTTTCATGGGTGTTTCAAAGTAATTTATTTTTATAATGGGGTTTAGCTGCTTTTCACTGCTGTGTTTATGCCGCTTTACACCCACCTGACACACTAACAGAGAGATATCAATACATACGTTTTACGATTATTATTAGTCAGATATATTCTTGTGTGGTGAATAGGGCGTGTTGAATCCAGTTCTCTGAGCAAGGAGTAGGTCTTGTCTATTACATATTGGTTTTATGGAACGGTATCTGAGCTAATTTGATACCCTTGTTTTATGTATCACCCCACCTCACCTTTCCCGTGAAGCAGCCATAGTGTGTTTTCTGCATGTGTGACTCTGTTCTGTTTTGTAATTCAGTTCAAGTGTAACGGTTTTTACATTCCCTCTATCAGTGATACCTTATGAGAAGTGTCGTTTTCTGTGTGATTTATTTCACTTAGAATCGTCGTACCTAAATCCACTCATCATGCTGCTACTAACCTTACGACATTGATTTCCTGGCTGAGTGATATTCCATTGTACATAAGGACCACAACTTCTTTATCCATTTTTCTCTTTCCTGGGATATTTAAGGTGGAATGAAGTGGAGGTCCTGGTCAACAGAGCAGCCCTAAACTTTGGGGTGCTTGTGTCTTACTGATTTTTAATTTTCCCAATTTATACCCCCATGAGTGGGAGTGCCCTATGCTCTCTAAGCTGTGATTTTCAGATGTTTCAGGACTCACCGGACACTTCTCCAGAGTGGCTCTTGGCAATTTACATCCCGCCGATCAGTGTAGCAAGGCTCCCATTTCTCCATGGCCTGGCCTGCATTTCTGGTTTTGACACTTTTTTCAGCATGGCCCTTTTGACCGATGGGAAGCGAGACTTCTTTGTAGCGCTGATTTGCCTTTCCAGGTTGCTTGGTTGGCCAAAAAGGGCGTATGCGTTTTTTCCTGAATATATTCAGGAAAAAACGCATACGCCCTTTTTGGCCAAGGGCATCATTGTCAACGTTTTGCCGCTTTTCATGTGCTTTAAAGGCGATTCGTATCTACCTCCTGAAATCTGTTTCCTGCAATTCTGCCTTGATTTCAAATCCTCTTCTTTGCCTTCCCTCAATATATTTGTGGACGAGAGTTATCATTTATAACTCTGCAGGTTTGTGAATTGCAGTGCCCTGAACCTCCATTTTACAACTCGCTTTTTTGTTAGCTGGCCGCAAAAGTGCAGGATGGCTTCAGGCCCTGTTCTGGTTCCGGGGGGCAGGATGAGCCTGTGGTTAATTCTTCTTTCTGATGGGAATATAGAGTGACCTGTGCCTGTCCCAACACCAAGAGCTAGTCTCTCGTTGGTTCCACGTCTTCCCGTTTATCCTCAGGACAGATTGCAACCTGTATGGAACAGGAGGTTAAAGGTGCTGATGCTCCAAGTAGGGAGATTGCTAGTAAAGTGGCTGGAATGGCGAACCCGGGCACAAGGAGATGAGAAATGAGGTGCGTTTTAGAAACCTTTCCCCATCACACGGTGTACCATCTTCTGGGTTTCTCATGCATGTTTTTGATGTAGGAAGATGCCCTTGAACCTGGAGATTTGGGACCCATGCGATGGGTACCACGCAGTATTACTTTAAAGGGTCTGCGTTTGCTCACCCAACCTCACCAAACCTCTCAGCCCCAAGAGTGTCCACCCTTATGTCTCATCCAGCTGTGCGTCTAGATATGGTCAATCCAGGTTGCATCACAGCCCCTGAACGCATTGTGTAAGAATTTCTCTCTCTTTCACTGTCTTTCTTTCATGGGTGTTTCAAAGTAATTTATTTTTATAATGGGGTTTAGCTGCTTTTCACTGCTGTGTTTATGCCGCTTTACACCCACCTGACACACTAACAGAGAGATATCAATACATACGTTTTACGATTATTATTAGTCAGATATATTCTTGTGTGGTGAATAGGGCGTGTTGAATCCAGTTCTCTGAGCAAGGAGTAGGTCTTGTCTATTACATATTGGGTTTATGGAACGGTATCTGAGCTAATTTGATACCCTTGTTTTATGTATCACCCCACCTCACCTTTCCCGTTAAGCAGCCATAGTGTGTTTTCTGCATGTGTGACTCTGTTCTGTTTTGTAATTCAGTTCAAGTGTAACGGTTTTTACATTCCCTCTATCAGTGATACCTTATGAGAAGTGTCGTTTTCTGTGTGATTTATTTCACTTAGAATCGTCGTACCTAAATCCACTCATCATGCTGCTACTAACCTTACGACATTGATTTCATGGCTGAGTGATATTCCATTGTACATAAGGACCACAACTTCTTTATCCATTTTTCTCTTTCCTGGGATATTTAAGGTGGAATGAAGTGGAGGTCCTGGTCAACAGAGCAGCCCTAAACTTTGGGGTGCTTGTGTCTTACTGATTTTTAATTTTCCCAATTTATACCCCCATGAGTGGGAGTGCCCTATGCTCTCTAAGCTGTGTTTTTCAGATGTTTCAGGACTCACCGGACACTTCTCCAGAGTGGCTCTTGGCAATTTACATCCCGCCGATCAGTGTAGCAAGGCTCCCATTTCTCCATGGCCTGTCCTGCATTTCTGGTTTTGACACTTTTTTCAGCATGGCCCTTTTGACCGATGGGAAGCGAGACTTCTTTGTAGCGCTGATTTGCCTTTCCAGGTTGCTTGGTTGGCCAAAAAGGGCGTATGCGTTTTTTCCTGAATATATTCAGGAAAAAACGCATACGCCCTTTTTGGCCAAGGGCATCATTGTCAACGTTTTGCCGCTTTTCATGTGCTTTAAAGGCGATTCGTATCTACCTCCTGAAATCTGTTTCCTGCAATTCTGCCTTGATTTCAAATCCTCTTCTTTGCCTTCCCTCAATATATTTGTGGACGAGAGTTATCATTTATAACTCTGCAGGTTTGTGAATTGCAGTGCCCTGAACCTCCATTTTACAACTCGCTTTTTTGTTAGCTGGCCGCAAAAGTGCAGGATGGCTTCAGGCCCTGTTCTGGTTCCGGGGGGCAGGATGAGCCTGTGGTTAATTCTTCTTTCTGATGGGAATATAGAGTGACCTGTGCCTGTCCCAACACCAAGAGCTAGTCTCTCGTTGGTTCCACGTCTTCCCGTTTATCCTCAGGACAGATTGCAACCTGTATGGAACAGGAGGTTAAAGGTGCTGATGCTCCAAGTAGGGAGATTGCTAGTAAAGTGGCTGGAATGGCGAACCCGGGCACAAGGAGATGAGAAATGAGGTGCGTTTTAGAAACCTTTCCCCATCACACGGTGTACCATCTTCTGGGTTTCTCATGCATGTTTTTGATGTAGGAAGATGCCCTTGAACCTGGAGATTTGGGACCCATGCGATGGGTACCACGCAGTATTACTTTAAAGGGTCTGCGTTTGCTCACCCAACCTCACCAAACCTCTCAGCCCCAAGAGTGTCCACCCTTATGTCTCATCCAGCTGTGCGTCTAGATATGGTCAATCCAGGTTGCATCACAGCCCCTGAACGCATTGTGTAAGAATTTCTCTCTCTTTCACTGTCTTTCTTTCATGGGTGTTTCAAAGTAATTTATTTTTATAATGGGGTTTAGCTGCTTTTCACTGCTGTGTTTATGCCGCTTTACACCCACCTGACACACTAACAGAGAGATATCAATACATACGTTTTACGATTATTATTAGTCAGATATATTCTTGTGTGGTGAATAGGGCGTGTTGAATCCAGTTCTCTGAGCAAGGAGTAGGTCTTGTCTATTACATATTGGGTTTATGGAACGGTATCTGAGCTAATTTGATACCCTTGTTTTATGTATCACCCCACCTCACCTTTCCCGTTAAGCAGCCATAGTGTGTTTTCTGCATGTGTGACTCTGTTCTGTTTTGTAATTCAGTTCAAGTGTAACGGTTTTTACATTCCCTCTATCAGTGATACCTTATGAGAAGTGTCATTTTCTGTGTGATTTATTTCACTTAGAATCGTCGTACCTAAATCCACTCATCATGCTGCTACTAACCTTACGACATTGATTTCATGGCTGAGTGATATTCCATTGTACATAAGGACCACAACTTCTTTATCCATTTTTCTCTTTCCTGGGATATTTAAGGTGGAATGAAGTGGAGGTCCTGGTCAACAGAGCAGCCCTAAACTTTGGGGTGCTTGTGTCTTACTGATTTTTAATTTTCCCAATTTATACCCCCATGAGTGGGAGTGCCCTATGCTCTCTAAGCTGTGATTTTCAGATGTTTCAGGACTCACCGGACACTTCTCCAGAGTGGCTCTTGGCAATTTACATCCCGCCGATCAGTGTAGCAAGGCTCCCATTTCTCCATGGCCTGGCCTGTATTTCTGGTTTTGACACTTTTTTCAGCATGGCCCTTTTGACCGATGGGAAGCGAGACTTCTTTGTAGCGCTGATTTGCCTTTCCAGGTTGCTTGGTTGGCCAAAAAGGGCGTATGCGTTTTTTCCTGAATATATTCAGGAAAAAACGCATACGCCCTTTTTGGCCAAGGGCATCATTGTCAACGTTTTGCCGCTTTTCATGTGCTTTAAAGGCGATTCGAATCTACCTCCTGAAATCTGTTTCCTGCAATTCTGCCTTGATTTCAAATCGTCTTCTTTGCCTTCCCTCAATATATTTGTGGACGAGAGTTATCATTTATAACTCTGCAGGTTTGTGAATTGCAGTGCCCTGAACCTCCATTTTACAACTCGTTTTTATGGGAGCTGGCCGCAAAATCGCAGAATGGCTTCAGGCCCTGTTCTGGTTCCGGGGGGCAGGCTGAGCCTGTGGTTAATTCTTCTTTCTGATGGGAATATAGAGTGACCTGTGCCTGTCCCAACACCAAGAGCTAGTCTCTCGTTGGTTCCACGTCTTCCCGTTTATCCTCAGGACAGATTGCAACCTGTATGGAACAGGAGGTTAAAGGTGCTGATGCTCCAAGTAGGGAGATTGCTAGTAAAGTGGCTGGAATGGCGAACCCGGGCACAAGGAGATGAGAAATGAGGTGCGTTTTAGAAACCTTTCCCCATCACACGGTGTACCATCTTCTGGGTTTCTCATGCATGTTTTTGATGTAGGAAGATGCCCTTGAACCTGGAGATTTGGGACCCATGCGATGGGTACCACGCAGTATTACTTTAAAGGGTCTGCGTTTGCTCACCCAACCTCACCAAACCTCTCAGCCCCAAGAGTGTCCACCCTTATGTCTCATCCAGCTGTGCGTCTAGATATGGTCAATCCAGGTTGCATCACAGCCCCTGAACGCATTGTGTAAGAATTTCTCTCTCTTTCACTGTCTTTCTTTCATGGGTGTTTCAAAGTAATTTATTTTTATAATGGGGTTTAGCTGCTTTTCACTGCTGTGTTTATGCCGCTTTACACCCACCTGACACACTAACAGAGAGATATCAATACATACGTTTTACGATTATTATTAGTCAGATATATTCTTGTGTGGTGAATAGGGCGTGTTGAATCCAGTTCTCTGAGCAAGGAGTAGGTCTTGTCTATTACATATTGGGTTTATGGAACGGTATCTGAGCTAATTTGATACCCTTGTTTTATGTATCACCCCACCTCACCTTTCCCGTTAAGCAGCCATAGTGTGTTTTCTGCATGTGTGACTCTGTTCTGTTTTGTAATTCAGTTCAAGTGTAACGGTTTTTACATTCCCTCTATCAGTGATACCTTATGAGAAGTGTCCTTTTCTGTGTGATTTATTTCACTTAGAATCGTCGTACCTAAATCCACTCATCATGCTGCTACTAACCTTACGACATTGATTTCATGGCTGAGTGATATTCCATTGTACATAAGGACCACAACTTCTTTATCCATTTTTCTCTTTCCTGGGATATTTAAGGTGGAATGAAGTGGAGGTCCTGGTCAACAGAGCAGCCCTAAACTTTGGGGTGCTTGTGTCTTACTGATTTTTAATTTTCCCAATTTATACCCCCATGAGTGGGAGTGCCCTATGCTCTCTAAGCTGTGATTTTCAGATGTTTCAGGACTCACCGGACACTTCTCCAGAGTGGCTCTTGGCAATTTACATCCCGCCGATCAGTGTAGCAAGGCTCCCATTTCTCCATGGCCTGGCCTGCATTTCTGGTTTTGACACTTTTTTCAGCATGGCCCTTTTGACCGATGGGAAGCGAGACTTCTTTGTAGCGCTGATTTGCCTTTCCAGGTTGCTTGGTTGGCCAAAAAGGGCGTATGCGTTTTTTCCTGAATATATTCAGGAAAAAACGCATACGCCCTTTTTGGCCAAGGGCATCATTGTCAACGTTTTGCCGCTTTTCATGTGCTTTAAAGGCGATTCGTATCTACCTCCTGAAATCTGTTTCCTGCAATTCTGCCTTGATTTCAAATCCTCTTCTTTGCCTTCCCTCAATATATTTGTGGACGAGAGTTATCATTTATAACTCTGCAGGTTTGTGAATTGCAGTGCCCTGAACCTCCATTTTACAACTCGCTTTTTTGTTAGCTGGCCGCAAAAGTGCAGGATGGCTTCAGGCCCTGTTCTGGTTCCGGGGGGCAGGATGAGCCTGTGGTTAATTCTTCTTTCTGATGGGAATATAGAGTGACCTGTGCCTGTCCCAACACCAAGAGCTAGTCTCTCGTTGGTTCCACGTCTTCCCGTTTATCCTCAGGACAGATTGCAACCTGTATGGAACAGGAGGTTAAAGGTGCTGATGCTCCAAGTAGGGAGATTGCTAGTAAAGTGGCTGGAATGGCGAACCCGGGCACAAGGAGATGAGAAATGAGGTGCGTTTTAGAAACCTTTCCCCATCACACGGTGTACCATCTTCTGGGTTTCTCATGCATGTTTTTGATGTAGGAAGATGCCCTTGAACCTGGAGATTTGGGACCCATGCGATGGGTACCACGCAGTATTACTTTAAAGGGTCTGCGTTTGCTCACCCAACCTCACCAAACCTCTCAGCCCCAAGAGTGTCCACCCTTATGTCTCATCCAGCTGTGCGTCTAGATATGGTCAATCCAGGTTGCATCACAGCCCCTGAACGCATTGTGTAAGAATTTCTCTCTCTTTCACTGTCTTTCTTTCATGGGTGTTTCAAAGTAATTTATTTTTATAATGGGGTTTAGCTGCTTTTCACTGCTGTGTTTATGCCGCTTTACACCCACCTGACACACTAACAGAGAGATATCAATACATACGTTTTACGATTATTATTAGTCAGATATATTCTTGTGTGGTGAATAGGGCGTGTTGAATCCAGTTCTCTGAGCAAGGAGTAGGTCTTGTCTATTACATATTGGGTTTATGGAACGGTATCTGAGCTAATTTGATACCCTTGTTTTATGTATCACCCCACCTCACCTTTCCCGTTAAGCAGCCATAGTGTGTTTTCTGCATGTGTGACTCTGTTCTGTTTTGTAATTCAGTTCAAGTGTAACGGTTTTTACATTCCCTCTATCAGTGATACCTTATGAGAAGTGTCGTTTTCTGTGTGATTTATTTCACTTAGAATCGTCGTACCTAAATCCACTCATCATGCTGCTACTAACCTTACGACATTGATTTCATGGCTGAGTGATATTCCATTGTACATAAGGACCACAACTTCTTTATCCATTTTTCTCTTTCCTGGGATATTTAAGGTGGAATGAAGTGGAGGTCCTGGTCAACAGAGCAGCCCTAAACTTTGGGGTGCTTGTGTCTTACTGATTTTTAATTTTCCCAATTTATACCCCCATGAGTGGGAGTGCCCTATGCTCTCTAAGCTGTGTTTTTCAGATGTTTCAGGACTCACCGGACACTTCTCCAGAGTGGCTCTTGGCAATTTACATCCCGCCGATCAGTGTAGCAAGGCTCCCATTTCTCCATGGCCTGTCCTGCATTTCTGGTTTTGACACTTTTTTCAGCATGGCCCTTTTGACCGATGGGAAGCGAGACTTCTTTTTAGCGCTGATTTGCCTTTCCAGGTTGCTTGGTTGGCCAAAAAGGGCGTATGCGTTTTTTCCTGAATATATTCAGGAAAAAACGCATACGCCCTTTTTGGCCAAGGGCATCATTGTCAACGTTTTGCCGCTTTTCATGTGCTTTAAAGGCGATTCGAATCTACCTCCTGAAATCTGTTTCCGGAAATTCTGCCTTGATTTCAAATCCTCTTCTTTGCCTTCCCTCAATATATTTGTGGACGAGAGTTATCATTTATAACTCTGCAGGTTTGTGAATTGCAGTGCCCTGAACCTCCATTTTACAACTCGCTTTTTTGTTAGCTGGCCGCAAAAGTGCAGGATGGCTTCAGGCCCTGTTCTGGTTCCGGGGGGCAGGATGAGCCTGTGGTTAATTCTTCTTTCTGATGGGAATATAGAGTGACCTGTGCCTGTCCCAACACCAAGAGCTAGTCTCTCGTTGGTTCCACGTCTTCCCGTTTATCCTCAGGACAGATTGCAACCTGTATGGAACAGGAGGTTAAAGGTGCTGATGCTCCAAGTAGGGAGATTGCTAGTAAAGTGGCTGGAATGGCGAACCCGGGCACAAGGAGATGAGAAATGAGGTGCGTTTTAGAAACCTTTCCCCATCACACGGTGTACCATCTTCTGGGTTTCTCATGCATGTTTTTGATGTAGGAAGATGCCCTTGAACCTGGAGATTTGGGACCCATGCGATGGGTACCACGCAGTATTACTTTAAAGGGTCTGCGTTTGCTCACCCAACCTCACCAAACCTCTCAGCCCCAAGAGTGTCCACCCTTATGTCTCATCCAGCTGTGCGTCTAGATATGGTCAATCCAGGTTGCATCACAGCCCCTGAACGCATTGTGTAAGAATTTCTCTCTCTTTCACTGTCTTTCTTTCATGGGTGTTTCAAAGTAATTTATTTTTATAATGGGGTTTAGCTGCTTTTCACTGCTGTGTTTATGCCGCTTTACACCCACCTGACACACTAACAGAGAGATATCAATACATACGTTTTACGATTATTATTAGTCAGATATATTCTTGTGTGGTGAATAGGGCGTGTTGAATCCAGTTCTCTGAGCAAGGAGTAGGTCTTGTCTATTACATATTGGGTTTATGGAACGGTATCTGAGCTAATTTGATACCCTTGTTTTATGTATCACCCCACCTCACCTTTCCCGTTAAGCAGCCATAGTGTGTTTTCTGCATGTGTGACTCTGTTCTGTTTTGTAATTCAGTTCAAGTGTAACGGTTTTTACATTCCCTCTATCAGTGATACCTTATGAGAAGTGTCGTTTTCTGTGTGATTTATTTCACTTAGAATCGTCGTACCTAAATCCACTCATCATGCTGCTACTAACCTTACGACATTGATTTCATGGCTGAGTGATATTCCATTGTACATAAGGACCACAACTTCTTTATCCATTTTTCTCTTTCCTGGGATATTTAAGGTGGAATGAAGTGGAGGTCCTGGTCAACAGAGCAGCCCTAAACTTTGGGGTGCTTGTGTCTTACTGATTTTTAATTTTCCCAATTTATACCCCCATGAGTGGGAGTGCCCTATGCTCTCTAAGCTGTGTTTTTCAGATGTTTCAGGACTCACCGGACACTTCTCCAGAGTGGCTCTTGGCAATTTACATCCCGCCGATCAGTGTAGCAAGGCTCCCATTTCTCCATGGCCTGTCCTGCATTTCTGGTTTTGACACATTTTTCAGCATGGCCCTTTTGACCGATGGGAAGCGAGACTTCTTTGTAGCGCTGATTTGCCTTTCCAGGTTGCTTGGTTGGCCAAAAAGGGCGTATGCGTTTTTTCCTGAATATATTCAGGAAAAAACGCATACGCCCTTTTTGGCCAAGGGCATCATTGTCAACGTTTTGCCGCTTTTCATGTGCTTTAAAGGCGATTCGTATCTACCTCCTGAAATCTGTTTCCTGCAATTCTGCCTTGATTTCAAATCCTCTTCTTTGCCTTCCCTCAATATATTTGTGGACGAGAGTTATCATTTATAACTCTGCAGGTTTGTGAATTGCAGTGCCCTGAACCTCCATTTTACAACTCGCTTTTTTGTTAGCTGGCCGCAAAAGTGCAGGATGGCTTCAGGCCCTGTTCTGGTTCCGGGGGGCAGGATGAGCCTGTGGTTAATTCTTCTTTCTGATGGGAATATAGAGTGACCTGTGCCTGTCCCAACACCAAGAGCTAGTCTCTCGTTGGTTCCACGTCTTCCCGTTTATCCTCAGGACAGATTGCCACCTGTATGGAACAGGAGGTTAAAGGTGCTGATGCTCCAAGTAGGGAGATTGCTAGTAAAGTGGCTGGAATGGCGAACCCGGGCACAAGGAGATGAGAAATGAGGTGCGTTTTAGAAACCTTTCCCCATCACACGGTGTACCATCTTCTGGGTTTCTCATGCATGTTTTTGATGTAGGAAGATGCCCTTGAACCTGGAGATTTGGGACCCATGCGATGGGTACCACGCAGTATTACTTTAAAGGGTCTGCGTTTGCTCACCCAACCTCACCAAACCTCTCAGCCCCAAGAGTGTCCACCCTTATGTCTCATCCAGCTGTGCGTCTAGATATGGTCAATCCAGGTTGCATCACAGCCCCTGAACGCATTGTGTAAGAATTTCTCTCTCTTTCACTGTCTTTCTTTCATGGGTGTTTCAAAGTAATTTATTTTTATAATGGGGTTTAGCTGCTTTTCACTGCTGTGTTTATGCCGCTTTACACCCACCTGACACACTAACAGAGAGATATCAATACATACGTTTTACGATTATTATTAGTCAGATATATTCTTGTGTGGTGAATAGGGCGTGTTGAATCCAGTTCTCTGAGCAAGGAGTAGGTCTTGTCTATTACATATTGGGTTTATGGAACGGTATCTGAGCTAATTTGATACCCTTGTTTTATGTATCACCCCACCTCACCTTTCCCGTTAAGCAGCCATAGTGTGTTTTCTGCATGTGTGACTCTGTTCTGTTTTGTAATTCAGTTCAAGTGTAACGGTTTTTACATTCCCTCTATCCGTGATACCTTATGAGAAGTGTCCTTTTCTGTGTGACTTATTTCACTTAGCATCGTCGTACCTAAATCCACTCATCATGCTGCTACTAACCTTACGACATTGATTTCATGGCTGAGTGATATTCCATTGTACATAAGGACCACAACTTCTTTATCCATTTTTCTCTTTCCTGGGATATTTAAGGTGGAATGAAGTGGAGGTCCTGGTCAACAGAGCAGCCCTAAACTTTGGGGTGCTTGTGTCTTGCTGATTTTTAATTTTCCCAATTTATACCCCCATGAGTGGAAGTGCCCTATGCTCTCTAAGCTGTGTTTTTCAGATGTTTCAGGACTCACCGGACACTTCTCCAGAGTGGCTCTTGGCAATTTACATCCCGCCCATCAGTGTAGCAAGGCTCCCATTTCTCCATGGCCTGTCCTGCATTTCTGGTTTTGACACTTTTTTCAGCATGGCCCTTTTGACCGATGGGAAGCGAGACTTCTTTGTAGCGCTGATTTGCCTTTCCAGGTTGCTTGGTTGGCCAAAAAGAGCGTATGCGTTTTTTCCTGAATATATTCAGGAAAAAACGCATACGCCCTTTTTGGCCAAGGGCATCATTGTCAACGTTTTGCCGCTTTTCATGTGCTTTAAAGGCGATTCGAATATACCTCCTGAAATCTGTTTCCTGCAATTCTGCCTTGATTTCAAATCCTCTTCTTTGCCTTCCCTCAATATATTTGTGGACGAGAGTTATCATTTATAACTCTGCAGGTTTGTGAATTGCAGTGCCCTGAACCTCCATTTTACAACTCGTTTTTATGGGAGCTGGCCGCAAAATCGCAGAATGGCTTCAGGCCCTGTTCTGGTTCCGGGGGGCAGGCTGAGCCTGTGGTTAATTCTTCTTTCTGATGGGAATATAGAGTGACCTGTGCCTGTCCCAACACCAAGAGCTAGTCTCTCGTTGGTTCCACGTCTTCCCGTTTATCCTCAGGACAGATTGCAACCTGTATGGAACAGGAGGTTAAAGGTGCTGATGCTCCAAGTAGGGAGATTGCTAGTAAAGTGGCTGGAATGGCGAACCCGGGCACAAGGAGATGAGAAATGAGGTGCGTTTTAGAAACCTTTCCCCATCACACGGTGTACCATCTTCTGGGTTTCTCATGCATGTTTTCGATGTAGGAAGATGCCCTTGAACCTGGAGATTTGGGACCCATGCGATGGGTACCACGCAGTATTACTTTAAAGGGTCTGCGTTTGCTCACCCAACCTCACCAAACCTCTCAGCCCCAAGAGTGTCCACCCTTATGTCTCATCCAGCTGTGCGTCTAAATATGGTCAATCCAGGTTGCATCACAGCCCCTGAACGCATTGTGTAAGAATTTCTCTCTCTTTCACTGTCTTTGTTTCATGGGTGTTTCAAAGTAATTTATTTTTATAATGGGGTTTAGCTGCTTTTCACTGCTGTGTTTATGCCGCTTTACACCCACTTGACACACTAACAGAGAGATATCAATACATAGGTTTTACGATTATTATTAGTCAGATATATTCTTGTGCGGTGAATAGGGCGTGTTGAGTCCAGTTCTCTGAGCAAGGAGTAGGTCTTGTCTATTACATATTGGGTTTATGGAACGGTATCTGAGCTAATTTGATACCCTTGTTTTATGTATCACCCCACCTCACCTTTCCCGTTAAGCAGCCATAGTGTGTTTTCTACATGTGTGACTCTGTTCTGTTTTGTAATTCAGTTCAAGTGTAACGGTTTTTACATTCCCTCTATCAGTGATACCTTATGAGAAGTGTCCTTTTCTGTGTGACTTATTTCACTTAGAATCGTCGTACCTAAATCCACTCATCATGCTGCTACTAGTCTTATGACATTGATTTCATGGCTGAGTGATATTCCATTGTACATAAGGACCACAACTTCTTTATCCATTTTTCTCTTTCCTGGGATATTGAAGGTGGAATGAAGTGGAGGTCCTGGTCAACAGAGCAGCCCTAAACTTTGGGGTGCTTGTGTCTTGCTGATTTTAATTTTCCCAATTTATACCCCCATGAGTGGAAGTGCCCTATGCTCTCTAAGCTGTGTTTTTCAGATGTTTCAGGACTCACCGGACACTTCTCCAGAGTGGCTCTTGGCAATTTACATCCCGCCCATCAGTGTAGCAAGGCTCCCATTTCTCCATGGCCTGTCCTGCATTTCTGGTTTTGACACTTTTTTCAGCATGGCCCTTTTGACCGATGGGAAGCGAGACTTCTTTGTAGCGCTGATTTGCCTTTCCAGGTTGCTTGGTTGGCCAAAAAGGGCGTATGCGTTTTTTCCTGAATATATTCAGGAAAAAACGCATACGCCCTTTTTGGCCAAGGGCATCATTGTCAACGTTTTGCCGCTTTTCATGTGCTTTAAAGGCGATTCGAATATACCTCCTGAAATCTGTTTCCTGCAATTCTGCCTTGATTTCAAATCCTCTTCTTTGCCTTCCCTCAATATATTTGTGGACGAGAGTTATCATTTATAACTCTGCAGGTTTGTGAATTGCAGTGCCCTGAACCTCCATTTTACAACTCGTTTTTATGGGAGCTGGCCGCAAAATCGCAGAATGGCTTCAGGCCCTGTTCTGGTTCCGGGGGGCAGGCTGAGCCTGTGGTTAATTCTTCTTTCTGATGGGAATATAGAGTGACCTGTGCCTGTCCCAACACCAAGAGCTAGTCTCTCGTTGGTTCCACGTCTTCCCGTTTATCCTCAGGACAGATTGCCACCTGTATGGAACAGGAGGTTAAAGGTGCTGATGCTCCAAGTAGGGAGATTGCTAGTAAAGTGGCTGGAATGGCGAACCCGGGCACAAGGAGATGAGAAATGAGGTGCGTTTTAGAAACCTTTCCCCATCACACGGTGTACCATCTTCTGGGTTTCTCATGCATGTTTTTGATGTAGGAAGATGCCCTTGAACCTGGAGATTTGGGACCCATGCGATGGGTACCACGCAGTATTACTTTAAAGGGTCTGCGTTTGCTCACCCAACCTCACCAAACCTCTCAGCCCCAAGAGTGTCCACCCTTATGTCTCATCCAGCTGTGCGTCTAGATATGGTCAATCCAGGTTGCATCACAGCCCCTGAACGCATTGTGTAAGAATTTCTCTCTCTTTCACTGTCTTTCTTTCATGGGTGTTTCAAAGTAATTTATTTTTATAATGGGGTTTAGCTGCTTTTCACTGCTGTGTTTATGCCGCTTTACACCCACCTGACACACTAACAGAGAGATATCAATACATACGTTTTACGATTATTATTAGTCAGATATATTCTTGTGTGGTGAATAGGGCGTGTTGAATCCAGTTCTCTGAGCAAGGAGTAGGTCTTGTCTATTACATATTGGGTTTATGGAACGGTATCTGAGCTAATTTGATACCCTTGTTTTATGTATCACCCCACCTCACCTTTCCCGTTAAGCAGCCATAGTGTGTTTTCTGCATGTGTGACTCTGTTCTGTTTTGTAATTCAGTTCAAGTGTAACGGTTTTTACATTCCCTCTATCCGTGATACCTTATGAGAAGTGTCCTTTTCTGTGTGACTTATATCACTTAGAATCGTCGTACCTAAATCCACTCATCATGCTGCTACTAACCTTACGACATTGATTTCCTGGCTGAGTGATATTCCATTGTACATAAGGACCACAACTTCTTTATCCATTTTTCTCTTTCCTGGGATATTTAAGGTGGAATGAAGTGGAGGTCCTGGTCAACAGAGCAGCCCTAAACTTTGGGGTGCTTGTGTCTTGCTGATTTTTAATTTTCCCAATTTATACCCCCATGAGTGGAAGTGCCCTATGCTCTCTAAGCTGTGTTTTTCAGATGTTTCAGGACTCACCGGACACTTCTCCAGAGTGGCTCTTGGCAATTTACATCCCGCCCATCAGTGTAGCAAGGCTCCCATTTCTCCATGGCCTGTCCTGCATTTCTGGTTTTGACACTTTTTTCAGCATGGCCCTTTTGACCGATGGGAAGTGAGACTTCTTTGTAGCGCTGATTTGCCTTTCCAGGTTGCTTGGTTGGCCAAAAAGGGCGTATGCGTTTTTTCCTGAATATATTCAGGAAAAAACGCATACGCCCTTTTTGGCCAAGGGCATCATTGTCAACGTTTTGCCGCTTTTCATGTGCTTTAAAGGCGATTCGAATCTACCTCCTGAAATCTGTTTCCTGCAATTCTGCCTTGATTTCAAATCCTCTTCTTTGCCTTCCCTCAATATATTTGTGGACGAGAGTTATCATTTATAACTCTGCAGGTTTGTGAATTGCAGTGCCCTGAACCTCCATTTTACAACTCGTTTTTATGGGAGCTGGCCGCAAAATCGCAGAATGGCTTCAGGCCCTGTTCTGGTTCCGGGGGGCAGGATGAGCCTGTGGTTAATTCTTCTTTCTGATGGGAATATAGAGTGACCTGTGCCTGTCCCAACACCAAGAGCTAGTCTCTCGTTGGTTCCACGTCTTCCCGTTTATCCTCAGGACAGATTGCAACCTGTATGGAACAGGAGGTTAAAGGTGCTGATGCTCCAAGGAGGGAGATTGCTAGTAAAGTGGCTGGAATGGCGAACCCGGGCACCAGGAGAAGAGAAATGAGGTGCGTTTTAGAAACCTTTCCCCATCACACAGTGTACCATCTTCTGGGTTTCTCATGCATGTTTTCGATGTAGGAAGATGCCCTTGAACCTGGAGATTTGGGACCCATGCGATGGGTACCACGCAGTATTACTTTAAAGGGTCTGCGTTTGCTCACCCAACCTCACCAAACCTCTCAGCCCCAAGAGTGTCCACCCTTATGTCTCATCCAGCTGTGCGTCTAAATATGGTCAATCCAGGTTGCATCACAGCCCCTGAACGCATTGTGTAAGAATTTCTCTCTCTTTCACTGTCTTTGTTTCATGGGTGTTTCAAAGTAATTTATTTTTATAATGGGGTTTAGCTGCTTTTCACTGCTGTGTTTATGCCGCTTTACACCCACTTGACACACTAACAGAGAGATATCAATACATAGGTTTTACGATTATTATTAGTCAGATATATTCTTGTGCGGTGAATAGGGCGTGTTGAGTCCAGTTCTCTGAGCAAGGAGTAGGTCTTGTCTATTACATATTGGGTTTATGGAACGGTATCTGAGCTAATTTGATACCCTTGTTTTATGTATCACCCCACCTCACCTTTCCCGTTAAGCAGCCATAGTGTGTTTTCTACATGTGTGACTCTGTTCTGTTTTGTAATTCAGTTCAAGTGTAACGGTTTTTACATTCCCTCTATCAGTGATACCTTATGAGAAGTGTCCTTTTCTGTGTGACTTATTTCACTTAGAATCGTCGTACCTAAATCCACTCATCATGCTGCTATTAGCCTTATGACATTGATTTCATGGCTGAGTGATATTCCATTGTACATAAGGACCACAACTTCTTTATCCATTTTTCTCTTTCCTGGGATATTGAAGGTGGAATGAAGTGGAGGTCCTGGTCAACAGAGCAGCCCTAAACTTTGGGGTGCTTGTGTCTTGCTGATTTTAATTTTCCCAATTTATACCCCCATGAGTGGAAGTGCCCTATGCTCTCTAAGCTGTGTTTTTCAGATGTTTCAGGACTCACCGGACACTTCTCCAGAGTGGCTCTTGGCAATTTACATCCCGCCCATCAGTGTAGCAAGGCTCCCATTTCTCCATGGCCTGTCCTGCATTTCTGGTTTTGACACTTTTTTCAGCATGGCCCTTTTGACCGATGGGAAGCGAGACTTCTTTGTAGCGCTGATTTGCCTTTCCAGGTTGCTTGGTTGGCCAAAAAGGGCGTATGCGTTTTTTCCTGAATATATTCAGGAAAAAACGCATACGCCCTTTTTGGCCAAGGGCATCATTGTCAACGTTTTGCCGCTTTTCATGTGCTTTAAAGGCGATTCGAATATACCTCCTGAAATCTGTTTCCTGCAATTCTGCCTTGATTTCAAATCCTCTTCTTTGCCTTCCCTCAATATATTTGTGGACGAGAGTTATCATTTATAACTCTGCAGGTTTGTGAATTGCAGTGCCCTGAACCTCCATTTTACAACTCGTTTTTATGGGAGCTGGCCGCAAAATCGCAGAATGGCTTCAGGCCCTGTTCTGGTTCCGGGGGGCAGGCTGAGCCTGTGGTTAATTCTTCTTTCTGATGGGAATATAGAGTGACCTGTGCCTGTCCCAACACCAAGAGCTAGTCTCTCGTTGGTTCCACGTCTTCCCGTTTATCCTCAGGACAGATTGCCACCTGTATGGAACAGGAGGTTAAAGGTGCTGATGCTCCAAGTAGGGAGATTGCTAGTAAAGTGGCTGGAATGGCGAACCCGGGCACAAGGAGATGAGAAATGAGGTGCGTTTTAGAAACCTTTCCCCATCACACGGTGTACCATCTTCTGGGTTTCTCATGCATGTTTTTGATGTAGGAAGATGCCCTTGAACCTGGAGATTTGGGACCCATGCGATGGGTACCACGCAGTATTACTTTAAAGGGTCTGCGTTTGCTCACCCAACCTCACCAAACCTCTCAGCCCCAAGAGTGTCCACCCTTATGTCTCATCCAGCTGTGCGTCTAGATATGGTCAATCCAGGTTGCATCACAGCCCCTGAACGCATTGTGTAAGAATTTCTCTCTCTTTCACTGTCTTTCTTTCATGGGTGTTTCAAAGTAATTTATTTTTATAATGGGGTTTAGCTGCTTTTCACTGCTGTGTTTATGCCGCTTTACACCCACCTGACACACTAACAGAGAGATATCAATACATACGTTTTACGATTATTATTAGTCAGATATATTCTTGTGTGGTGAATAGGGCGTGTTGAATCCAGTTCTCTGAGCAAGGAGTAGGTCTTGTCTATTACATATTGGGTTTATGGAACGGTATCTGAGCTAATTTGATACCCTTGTTTTATGTATCACCCCACCTCACCTTTCCCGTTAAGCAGCCATAGTGTGTTTTCTGCATGTGTGACTCTGTTCTGTTTTGTAATTCAGTTCAAGTGTAACGGTTTTTACATTCCCTCTATCCGTGATACCTTATGAGAAGTGTCCTTTTCTGTGTGACTTATTTCACTTAGAATCGTCGTACCTAAATCCACTCATCATGCTGCTACTAACCTTACGACATTGATTTCCTGGCTGAGTGATATTCCATTGTACATAAGGACCACAACTTCTTTATCCATTTTTCTCTTTCCTGGGATATTTAAGGTGGAATGAAGTGGAGGTCCTGGTCAACAGAGCAGCCCTAAACTTTGGGGTGCTTGTGTCTTGCTGATTTTTAATTTTCCCAATTTATACCCCCATGAGTGGAAGTGCCCTATGCTCTCTAAGCTGTGTTTTTCAGATGTTTCAGGACTCACCGGACACTTCTCCAGAGTGGCTCTTGGCAATTTACATCCCGCCCATCAGTGTAGCAAGGCTCCCATTTCTCCATGGCCTGTCCTGCATTTCTGGTTTTGACACTTTTTTCAGCATGGCCCTTTTGACCGATGGGAAGCGAGACTTCTTTGTAGCGCTGATTTGCCTTTCCAGGTTGCTTGGTTGGCCAAAAAGGGCGTATGCGTTTTTTCCTGAATATATTCAGGAAAAAACGCATACGCCCTTTTTGGCCAAGGGCATCATTGTCAACGTTTTGCCGCTTTTCATGTGCTTTAAAGGCGATTCGAATATACCTCCTGAAATCTGTTTCCTGCAATTCTGCCTTGATTTGAAATCCTCTTCTTTGCCTTCCCTCAATATATTTGTGGACGAGAGTTATCATTTATAACTCTGCAGGTTTGTGAATTGCAGTGCCCTGAACCTCCATTTTACAACTCGTTTTTATGGGAGCTGGCCGCAAAATCGCAGAATGGCTTCAGGCCCTGTTCTGGTTCCGGGGGGCAGGATGAGCCTGTGGTTAATTCTTCTTTCTGATGGGAATATAGAGTGACCTGTGCCTGTCCCAACACCAAGAGCTAGTCTCTCGTTGGTTCCACGTCTTCCCGTTTATCCTCAGGACAGATTGCAACCTGTATGGAACAGGAGGTTAAAGGTGCTGATGCTCCAAGTAGGGAGCTTGCTAGTAAAGTGGCTGGAATGGCGAACCCGGGCACAAGGAGATGAGAAATGAGGTGCGTTTTAGAAACCTTTCCCCATCACACGGTGTACCATCTTCTGGGTTTCTCATGCATGTTTTCGATGTAGGAAGATGCCCTTGAACCTGGAGATTTGGGACCCATGCGATGGGTACCACGCAGTATTACTTTAAAGGGTCTGCGTTTGCTCACCCAACCTCACCAAACCTCTCAGCCCCAAGAGTGTCCACCCTTATGTCTCATCCAGCTGTGCGTCTAGATATGGTCAATCCAGGTTGCATCACAGCCCCTGAACGCATTGTGTAAGAATTTCTCTCTCTTTCACTGTCTTTCTTTCATGGGTGTTTCAAAGTAATTTATTTTTATAATGGGGTTTAGCTGCTTTTCACTGCTGTGTTTATGCCGCTTTACACCCACTTGACACACTAACAGAGAGATATCAATACATAGGTTTTACGATTATTATTAGTCAGATATATTCTTGTGCGGTGAATAGGGCGTGTTGAGTCCAGTTCTCTGAGCAAGGAGTAGGTCTTGTCTATTACATATTGGGTTTATGGAACGGTATCTGAGCTAATTTGATACCCTTGTTTTATGTATCACCCCACCTCACCTTTCCCGTTAAGCAGCCATAGTGTGTTTTCTGCATGTGTGACTCTGTTCTGTTTTGTAATTCAGTTCAAGTGTAACGGTTTTTACATTCCCTCTATCCGTGATACCTTATGAGAAGTGTCCTTTTCTGTGTGACTTATTTCACTTAGAATCGTCGTACCTAAATCCACTCATCATGCTGCTACTAACCTTACGACATTGATTTCATGGCTGAGTGATATTCCATTGTACATAAGGACCGCAACTTCTTTATCCATTTTTCTCTTTCCTGGGATATTTAAGGTGGAATGAAGTGGAGGTCCTGGTCAACAGAGCAGCCCTAAACTTTGGGGTGCTTGTGTCTTGCTGATTTTTAATTTTCCCAATTTATACCCCCATGAGTGGAAGTGCCCTATGCTCTCTAAGCTGTGTTTTTCAGATGTTTCAGGACTCACCGGACACTTCTCCAGAGTGGCTCTTGGCAATTTACATCCCGCCCATCAGTGTAGCAAGGCTCCCATTTCTCCATGGCCTGTCCTGCATTTCTGGTTTTGACACTTTTTTCAGCATGGCCCTTTTGACCGATGGGAAGCGAGACTTCTTTGTAGCGCTGATTTGCCTTTCCAGGTTGCTTGGTTGGCCAAAAAGGGCGTATGCGTTTTTTCCTGAATATATTCAGGAAAAAACGCATACGCCCTTTTTGGCCAAGGGCATCATTGTCAACGTTTTGCCGCTTTTCATGTGCTTTAAAGGCGATTCGAATATACCTCCTGAAATCTGTTTCCTGCAATTCTGCCTTGATTTCAAATCCTCTTCTTTGCCTTCCCTCAATATATTTGTGGACGAGAGTTATCATTTATAACTCTGCAGGTTTGTGAATTGCAGTGCCCTGAACCTCCATTTTACAACTCGTTTTTATGGGAGCTGGCCGCAAAATCGCAGAATGGCTTCAGGCCCTGTTCTGGTTCCGGGGGGCAGGCTGAGCCTGTGGTTAATTCTTCTTTCTGATGGGAATATAGAGTGACCTGTGCCTGTCCCAACACCAAGAGCTAGTCTCTCGTTGGTTCCACGTCTTCCCGTTTATCCTCAGGACAGATTGCAACCTGTATGGAACAGGAGGTTAAAGGTGCTGATGCTCCAAATAGGGAGCTTGCTAGTAAAGTGGCTGGAATGGCGAACCCGGGCACAAGGAGATGAGAAATGATGTGCGTTTTAGAAACCTTTCCCCATCACACGGTGTACCATCTTCTGGGTTTCTCATGCATGTTTTCGATGTAGGAAGATGCCCTTGAACCTGGAGATTTGGGACCCATGCGATGGGTACCACGCAGTATTACTTTAAAGGGTCTGCGTTTGCTCACCCAACCTCACCAAACCTCTCAGCCCCAAGAGTGTCCACCCTTATGTCTCATCCAGCTGTGCGTCTAAATATGGTCAATCCAGGTTGCATCACAGCCCCTGAACGCATTGTGTAAGAATTTCTCTCTCTTTCACTGTCTTTGTTTCATGGGTGTTTCAAAGTAATTTATTTTTATAATGGGGTTTAGCTGCTTTTCACTGCTGTGTTTATGCCGCTTTACACCCACTTGACACACTAACAGAGAGATATCAATACATAGGTTTTACGATTATTATTAGTCAGATATATTCTTGTGCGGTGAATAGGGCGTGTTGAGTCCAGTTCTCTGAGCAAGGAGTAGGTCTTGTCTATTACATATTGGGTTTATGGAACGGTATCTGAGCTAATTTGATACCCTTGTTTTATGTATCACCCCACCTCACCTTTCCCGTTAAGCAGCCATAGTGTGTTTTCTACATGTGTGACTCTGTTCTGTTTTGTAATTCAGTTCAAGTGTAACGGTTTTTACATTCCCTCTATCAGTGATACCTTATGAGAAGTGTCCTTTTCTGTGTGACTTATTTCACTTAGAATCGTCGTACCTAAATCCACTCATCATGCTGCTACTAGTCTTATGACATTGATTTCATGGCTGAGTGATATTCCATTGTACATAAGGACCACAACTTCTTTATCCATTTTTCTCTTTCCTGGGATATTGAAGGTGGAATGAAGTGGAGGTCCTGGTCAACAGAGCAGCCCTAAACTTTGGGGTGCTTGTGTCTTGCTGATTTTAATTTTCCCAATTTATACCCCCATGAGTGGAAGTGCCCTATGCTCTCTAAGCTGTGTTTTTCAGATGTTTCAGGACTCACCGGACACTTCTCCAGAGTGGCTCTTGGCAATTTACATCCCGCCCATCAGTGTAGCAAGGCTCCCATTTCTCCATGGCCTGTCCTGCATTTCTGGTTTTGACACTTTTTTCAGCATGGCCCTTTTGACCGATGGGAAGCGAGACTTCTTTGTAGCGCTGATTTGCCTTTCCAGGTTGCTTGGTTGGCCAAAAAGGGCGTATGCGTTTTTTCCTGAATATATTCAGGAAAAAACGCATACGCCCTTTTTGGCCAAGGGCATCATTGTCAACGTTTTGCCGCTTTTCATGTGCTTTAAAGGCGATTCGAATATACCTCCTGAAATCTGTTTCCTGCAATTCTGCCTTGATTTCAAATCCTCTTCTTTGCCTTCCCTCAATATATTTGTGGACGAGAGTTATCATTTATAACTCTGCAGGTTTGTGAATTGCAGTGCCCTGAACCTCCATTTTACAACTCGTTTTTATGGGAGCTGGCCGCAAAATCGCAGAATGGCTTCAGGCCCTGTTCTGGTTCCGGGGGGCAGGCTGAGCCTGTGGTTAATTCTTCTTTCTGATGGGAATATAGAGTGACCTGTGCCTGTCCCAACACCAAGAGCTAGTCTCTCGTTGGTTCCACGTCTTCCCGTTTATCCTCAGGACAGATTGCAACCTGTATGGAACAGGAGGTTAAAGGTGCTGATGCTCCAAGTAGGGAGCTTGCTAGTAAAGTGGCTGGAATGGCGAACCCGGGCACAAGGAGATGAGAAATGAGGTGCGTTTTAGAAACCTTTCCCCATCACACAGTGTACCATCTTCTGGGTTTCTCATGCATGTTTTCGATGTAGGAAGATGCCCTTGAACCTGGAGATTTGGGACCCATGCGATGGGTACCACGCAGTATTACTTTAAAGGGTCTGCGTTTGCTCACCCAACCTCACCAAACCTCTCAGCCCCAAGAGTGTCCACCCTTATGTCTCATCCAGCTGTGCGTCTAAATATGGTCAATCCAGGTTGCATCACAGCCCCTGAACGCATTGTGTAAGAATTTCTCTCTCTTTCACTGTCTTTGTTTCATGGGTGTTTCAAAGTAATTTATTTTTATAATGGGGTTTAGCTGCTTTTCACTGCTGTGTTTATGCCGCTTTACACCCACTTGACACACTAACAGAGAGATATCAATACATAGGTTTTACGATTATTATTAGTCAGATATATTCTTGTGCGGTGAATAGGGCGTGTTGAGTCCAGTTCTCTGAGCAAGGAGTAGGTCTTGTCTATTACATATTGGGTTTATGGAACGGTATCTGAGCTAATTTGATACCCTTGTTTTATGTATCACCCCACCTCACCTTTCCCGTTAAGCAGCCATAGTGTGTTTTCTACATGTGTGACTCTGTTCTGTTTTGTAATTCAGTTCAAGTGTAACGGTTTTTACATTCCCTCTATCAGTGATACCTTATGAGAAGTGTCCTTTTCTGTGTGACTTATTTCACTTAGAATCGTCGTACCTAAATCCACTCATCATGCTGCTATTAGCCTTATGACATTGATTTCATGGCTGAGTGATATTCCATTGTACATAAGGACCACAACTTCTTTATCCATTTTTCTCTTTCCTGGGATATTGAAGGTGGAATGAAGTGGAGGTCCTGGTCAACAGAGCAGCCCTAAACTTTGGGGTGCTTGTGTCTTGCTGATTTTAATTTTCCCAATTTATACCCCCATGAGTGGAAGTGCCCTATGCTCTCTAAGCTGTGTTTTTCAGATGTTTCAGGACTCACCGGACACTTCTCCAGAGTGGCTCTTGGCAATTTACATCCCGCCCATCAGTGTAGCAAGGCTCCCATTTCTCCATGGCCTGTCCTGCATTTCTGGTTTTGACACTTTTTTCAGCATGGCCCTTTTGACCGATGGGAAGCGAGACTTCTTTGTAGCGCTGATTTGCCTTTCCAGGTTGCTTGGTTGGCCAAAAAGGGCGTATGCGTTTTTTCCTGAATATATTCAGGAAAAAACGCATACGCCCTTTTTGGCCAAGGGCATCATTGTCAACGTTTTGCCGCTTTTCATGTGCTTTAAAGGCGATTCGAATATACCTCCTGAAATCTGTTTCCTGCAATTCTGCCTTGATTTCAAATCCTCTTCTTTGCCTTCCCTCAATATATTTGTGGACGAGAGTTATCATTTATAACTCTGCAGGTTTGTGAATTGCAGTGCCCTGAACCTCCATTTTACAACTCGTTTTTATGGGAGCTGGCCGCAAAATCGCAGAATGGCTTCAGGCCCTGTTCTGGTTCCGGGGGGCAGGCTGAGCCTGTGGTTAATTCTTCTTTCTGATGGGAATATAGAGTGACCTGTGCCTGTCCCAACACCAAGAGCTAGTCTCTCGTTGGTTCCACGTCTTCCCGTTTATCCTCAGGACAGATTGCCACCTGTATGGAACAGGAGGTTAAAGGTGCTGATGCTCCAAGTAGGGAGATTGCTAGTAAAGTGGCTGGAATGGCGAACCCGGGCACAAGGAGATGAGAAATGAGGTGCGTTTTAGAAACCTTTCCCCATCACACGGTGTACCATCTTCTGGGTTTCTCATGCATGTTTTTGATGTAGGAAGATGCCCTTGAACCTGGAGATTTGGGACCCATGCGATGGGTACCACGCAGTATTACTTTAAAGGGTCTGCGTTTGCTCACCCAACCTCACCAAACCTCTCAGCCCCAAGAGTGTCCACCCTTATGTCTCATCCAGCTGTGCGTCTAGATATGGTCAATCCAGGTTGCATCACAGCCCCTGAACGCATTGTGTAAGAATTTCTCTCTCTTTCACTGTCTTTCTTTCATGGGTGTTTCAAAGTAATTTATTTTTATAATGGGGTTTAGCTGCTTTTCACTGCTGTGTTTATGCCGCTTTACACCCACCTGACACACTAACAGAGAGATATCAATACATACGTTTTACGATTATTATTAGTCAGATATATTCTTGTGTGGTGAATAGGGCGTGTTGAATCCAGTTCTCTGAGCAAGGAGTAGGTCTTGTCTATTACATATTGGGTTTATGGAACGGTATCTGAGCTAATTTGATACCCTTGTTTTATGTATCACCCCACCTCACCTTTCCCGTTAAGCAGCCATAGTGTGTTTTCTGCATGTGTGACTCTGTTCTGTTTTGTAATTCAGTTCAAGTGTAACGGTTTTTACATTCCCTCTATCCGTGATACCTTATGAGAAGTGTCCTTTTCTGTGTGACTTATTTCACTTAGAATCGTCGTACCTAAATCCACTCATCATGCTGCTACTAACCTTACGACATTGATTTCCTGGCTGAGTGATATTCCATTGTACATAAGGACCACAACTTCTTTATCCATTTTTCTCTTTCCTGGGATATTTAAGGTGGAATGAAGTGGAGGTCCTGGTCAACAGAGCAGCCCTAAACTTTGGGGTGCTTGTGTCTTGCTGATTTTTAATTTTCCCAATTTATACCCCCATGAGTGGAAGTGCCCTATGCTCTCTAAGCTGTGTTTTTCAGATGTTTCAGGACTCACCGGACACTTCTCCAGAGTGGCTCTTGGCAATTTACATCCCGCCCATCAGTGTAGCAAGGCTCCCATTTCTCCATGGCCTGTCCTGCATTTCTGGTTTTGACACTTTTTTCAGCATGGCCCTTTTGACCGATGGGAAGCGAGACTTCTTTGTAGCGCTGATTTGCCTTTCCAGGTTGCTTGGTTGGCCAAAAAGGGCGTATGCGTTTTTTCCTGAATATATTCAGGAAAAAACGCATACGCCCTTTTTGGCCAAGGGCATCATTGTCAACGTTTTGCCGCTTTTCATGTGCTTTAAAGGCGATTCGAATATACCTCCTGAAATCTGTTTCCTGCAATTCTGCCTTGATTTGAAATCCTCTTCTTTGCCTTCCCTCAATATATTTGTGGACGAGAGTTATCATTTATAACTCTGCAGGTTTGTGAATTGCAGTGCCCTGAACCTCCATTTTACAACTCGTTTTTATGGGAGCTGGCCGCAAAATCGCAGAATGGCTTCAGGCCCTGTTCTGGTTCCGGGGGGCAGGATGAGCCTGTGGTTAATTCTTCTTTCTGATGGGAATATAGAGTGACCTGTGCCTGTCCCAACACCAAGAGCTAGTCTCTCGTTGGTTCCACGTCTTCCCGTTTATCCTCAGGACAGATTGCAACCTGTATGGAACAGGAGGTTAAAGGTGCTGATGCTCCAAGTAGGGAGCTTGCTAGTAAAGTGGCTGGAATGGCGAACCCGGGCACAAGGAGATGAGAAATGAGGTGCGTTTTAGAAACCTTTCCCCATCACACGGTGTACCATCTTCTGGGTTTCTCATGCATGTTTTCGATGTAGGAAGATGCCCTTGAACCTGGAGATTTGGGACCCATGCGATGGGTACCACGCAGTATTACTTTAAAGGGTCTGCGTTTGCTCACCCAACCTCACCAAACCTCTCAGCCCCAAGAGTGTCCACCCTTATGTCTCATCCAGCTGTGCGTCTAGATATGGTCAATCCAGGTTGCATCACAGCCCCTGAACGCATTGTGTAAGAATTTCTCTCTCTTTCACTGTCTTTCTTTCATGGGTGTTTCAAAGTAATTTATTTTTATAATGGGGTTTAGCTGCTTTTCACTGCTGTGTTTATGCCGCTTTACACCCACTTGACACACTAACAGAGAGATATCAATACATAGGTTTTACGATTATTATTAGTCAGATATATTCTTGTGCGGTGAATAGGGCGTGTTGAGTCCAGTTCTCTGAGCAAGGAGTAGGTCTTGTCTATTACATATTGGGTTTATGGAACGGTATCTGAGCTAATTTGATACCCTTGTTTTATGTATCACCCCACCTCACCTTTCCCGTTAAGCAGCCATAGTGTGTTTTCTGCATGTGTGACTCTGTTCTGTTTTGTAATTCAGTTCAAGTGTAACGGTTTTTACATTCCCTCTATCCGTGATACCTTATGAGAAGTGTCCTTTTCTGTGTGACTTATTTCACTTAGAATCGTCGTACCTAAATCCACTCATCATGCTGCTACTAACCTTACGACATTGATTTCATGGCTGAGTGATATTCCATTGTACATAAGGACCGCAACTTCTTTATCCATTTTTCTCTTTCCTGGGATATTTAAGGTGGAATGAAGTGGAGGTCCTGGTCAACAGAGCAGCCCTAAACTTTGGGGTGCTTGTGTCTTGCTGATTTTTAATTTTCCCAATTTATACCCCCATGAGTGGAAGTGCCCTATGCTCTCTAAGCTGTGTTTTTCAGATGTTTCAGGACTCACCGGACACTTCTCCAGAGTGGCTCTTGGCAATTTACATCCCGCCCATCAGTGTAGCAAGGCTCCCATTTCTCCATGGCCTGTCCTGCATTTCTGGTTTTGACACTTTTTTCAGCATGGCCCTTTTGACCGATGGGAAGCGAGACTTCTTTGTAGCGCTGATTTGCCTTTCCAGGTTGCTTGGTTGGCCAAAAAGGGCGTATGCGTTTTTTCCTGAATATATTCAGGAAAAAACGCATACGCCCTTTTTGGCCAAGGGCATCATTGTCAACGTTTTGCCGCTTTTCATGTGCTTTAAAGGCGATTCGAATATACCTCCTGAAATCTGTTTCCTGCAATTCTGCCTTGATTTCAAATCCTCTTCTTTGCCTTCCCTCAATATATTTGTGGACGAGAGTTATCATTTATAACTCTGCAGGTTTGTGAATTGCAGTGCCCTGAACCTCCATTTTACAACTCGTTTTTATGGGAGCTGGCCGCAAAATCGCAGAATGGCTTCAGGCCCTGTTCTGGTTCCGGGGGGCAGGCTGAGCCTGTGGTTAATTCTTCTTTCTGATGGGAATATAGAGTGACCTGTGCCTGTCCCAACACCAAGAGCTAGTCTCTCGTTGGTTCCACGTCTTCCCGTTTATCCTCAGGACAGATTGCAACCTGTATGGAACAGGAGGTTAAAGGTGCTGATGCTCCAAATAGGGAGCTTGCTAGTAAAGTGGCTGGAATGGCGAACCCGGGCACAAGGAGATGAGAAATGATGTGCGTTTTAGAAACCTTTCCCCATCACACGGTGTACCATCTTCTGGGTTTCTCATGCATGTTTTCGATGTAGGAAGATGCCCTTGAACCTGGAGATTTGGGACCCATGCGATGGGTACCACGCAGTATTACTTTAAAGGGTCTGCGTTTGCTCACCCAACCTCACCAAACCTCTCAGCCCCAAGAGTGTCCACCCTTATGTCTCATCCAGCTGTGCGTCTAAATATGGTCAATCCAGGTTGCATCACAGCCCCTGAACGCATTGTGTAAGAATTTCTCTCTCTTTCACTGTCTTTGTTTCATGGGTGTTTCAAAGTAATTTATTTTTATAATGGGGTTTAGCTGCTTTTCACTGCTGTGTTTATGCCGCTTTACACCCACTTGACACACTAACAGAGAGATATCAATACATAGGTTTTACGATTATTATTAGTCAGATATATTCTTGTGCGGTGAATAGGGCGTGTTGAGTCCAGTTCTCTGAGCAAGGAGTAGGTCTTGTCTATTACATATTGGGTTTATGGAACGGTATCTGAGCTAATTTGATACCCTTGTTTTATGTATCACCCCACCTCACCTTTCCCGTTAAGCAGCCATAGTGTGTTTTCTACATGTGTGACTCTGTTCTGTTTTGTAATTCAGTTCAAGTGTAACGGTTTTTACATTCCCTCTATCAGTGATACCTTATGAGAAGTGTCCTTTTCTGTGTGACTTATTTCACTTAGAATCGTCGTACCTAAATCCACTCATCATGCTGCTACTAGTCTTATGACATTGATTTCATGGCTGAGTGATATTCCATTGTACATAAGGACCACAACTTCTTTATCCATTTTTCTCTTTCCTGGGATATTGAAGGTGGAATGAAGTGGAGGTCCTGGTCAACAGAGCAGCCCTAAACTTTGGGGTGCTTGTGTCTTGCTGATTTTAATTTTCCCAATTTATACCCCCATGAGTGGAAGTGCCCTATGCTCTCTAAGCTGTGTTTTTCAGATGTTTCAGGACTCACCGGACACTTCTCCAGAGTGGCTCTTGGCAATTTACATCCCGCCCATCAGTGTAGCAAGGCTCCCATTTCTCCATGGCCTGTCCTGCATTTCTGGTTTTGACACTTTTTTCAGCATGGCCCTTTTGACCGATGGGAAGCGAGACTTCTTTGTAGCGCTGATTTGCCTTTCCAGGTTGCTTGGTTGGCCAAAAAGGGCGTATGCGTTTTTTCCTGAATATATTCAGGAAAAAACGCATACGCCCTTTTTGGCCAAGGGCATCATTGTCAACGTTTTGCCGCTTTTCATGTGCTTTAAAGGCGATTCGAATATACCTCCTGAAATCTGTTTCCTGCAATTCTGCCTTGATTTCAAATCCTCTTCTTTGCCTTCCCTCAATATATTTGTGGACGAGAGTTATCATTTATAACTCTGCAGGTTTGTGAATTGCAGTGCCCTGAACCTCCATTTTACAACTCGTTTTTATGGGAGCTGGCCGCAAAATCGCAGAATGGCTTCAGGCCCTGTTCTGGTTCCGGGGGGCAGGCTGAGCCTGTGGTTAATTCTTCTTTCTGATGGGAATATAGAGTGACCTGTGCCTGTCCCAACACCAAGAGCTAGTCTCTCGTTGGTTCCACGTCTTCCCGTTTATCCTCAGGACAGATTGCAACCTGTATGGAACAGGAGGTTAAAGGTGCTGATGCTCCAAGTAGGGAGCTTGCTAGTAAAGTGGCTGGAATGGCGAACCCGGGCACAAGGAGATGAGAAATGAGGTGCGTTTTAGAAACCTTTCCCCATCACACGGTGTACCATCTTCTGGGTTTCTCATGCATGTTTTCGATGTAGGAAGATGCCCTTGAACCTGGAGATTTGGGACCCATGCGATGGGTACCACGCAGTATTACTTTAAAGGGTCTGCGTTTGCTCACCCAACCTCACCAAACCTCTCAGCCCCAAGAGTGTCCACCCTTATGTCTCATCCAGCTGTGCGTCTAGATATGGTCAATCCAGGTTGCATCACAGCCCCTGAACGCATTGTGTAAGAATTTCTCTCTCTTTCACTGTCTTTCTTTCATGGGTGTTTCAAAGTAATTTATTTTTATAATGGGGTTTAGCTGCTTTTCACTGCTGTGTTTATGCCGCTTTACACCCACCTGACACACTAACAGAGAGATATCAATACATACGTTTTACGATTATTATTAGTCAGATATATTCTTGTGTGGTGAATAGGGCGTGTTGAATCCAGTTCTCTCAGCAAGGAGTAGGTCTTGTCTATTACATATTGGGTTTATGGAACGGTATCTGAGCTAATTTGATACCCTTGTTTTATGTATCACCCCACCTCACCTTTCCCGTTAAGCAGCCATAGTGTGTTTTCTGCATGTGTGACTCTGTTCTGTTTTGTAATTCAGTTCAAGTGTAACGGTTTTTACATTCCCTCTATCAGTGATACCTTATGAGAAGTGTCGTTTTCTGTGTGATTTATTTCACTTAGAATCGTCGTACCTAAATCCACTCATCATGCTGCTACTAACCTTACGACATTGATTTCATGGCTGAGTGATATTCCATTGTACATAAGGACCACAACTTCTTTATCCATTTTTCTCTTTCCTGGGATATTTAAGGTGGAATGAAGTGGAGGTCCTGGTCAACAGAGCAGCCCTAAACTTTGGGGTGCTTGTGTCTTACTGATTTTTAATTTTCCCAATTTATACCCCCATGAGTGGGAGTGCCCTATGCTCTCTAAGCTGTGTTTTTCAGATGTTTCACGACTCACCGGACACTTCTCCAGAGTGGCTCTTGGCAATTTACATCCCGCCGATCAGTGTAGCAAGGCTCCCATTTCTCCATGGCCTGTCCTGCATTTCTGGTTTTGACACATTTTTCAGCATGGCCCTTTTGACCGATGGGAAGCGAGACTTCTTTGTAGCGCTGATTTGCCTTTCCAGGTTGCTTGGTTGGCCAAAAAGGGCGTATGCGTTTTTTCCTGAATATATTCAGGAAAAAACGCATACGCCCTTTTTGGCCAAGGGCATCATTGTCAACGTTTTGCCGCTTTTCATGTGCTTTAAAGGCGATTCGTATCTACCTCCTGAAATCTGTTTCCTGCAATTCTGCCTTGATTTCAAATCCTCTTCTTTGCCTTCCCTCAATATATTTGTGGACGAGAGTTATCATTTATAACTCTGCAGGTTTGTGAATTGCAGTGCCCTGAACCTCCATTTTACAACTCGCTTTTTTGTTAGCTGGCCGCAAAAGTGCAGGATGGCTTCAGGCCCTGTTCTGGTTCCGGGGGGCAGGATGAGCCTGTGGTTAATTCTTCTTTCTGATGGGAATATAGAGTGACCTGTGCCTGTCCCAACACCAAGAGGTAGTCTCTCGTTGGTTCCACGTCTTCCCGTTTATCCTCAGGACAGATTGCAACCTGTATGGAACAGGAGGTTAAAGGTGCTGATTCTCCAAGTAGGGAGATTGCTAGTAAAGTGGCTGGTATGGCGAACCCGGGCACAAGGAGATGAGAAATGAGGTGCCTTTTAGAAACCTTTCCCCATCACACGGTGTACCATCTTCTGGGTTTCTCATGCATGTTTTTGATGTAGGAAGATGCCCTTGAACCTGGAGATTTGGGACCCATGCGATGGGTACCACGCAGTATTACTTTAAAGGGTCTGCGTTTGCTCACCCAACCTCACCAAACCTCTCAGCCCCAAGAGTGTCCACCCTTATGTCTCATCCAGCTGTGCGTCTAGATATGGTCAATCCAGGTTGCATCACAGCCCCTGAACGCATTGTGTAAGAATTTCTCTCTCTTTCACTGTCTTTCTTTCATGGGTGTTTCAAAGTAATTTATTTTTATAATGGGGTTTAGCTGCTTTTCACTGCTGTGTTTATGCCGCTTTACACCCACCTGACACACTAACAGAGAGATATCAATACATACGTTTTACGATTATTATTAGTCAGATATATTCTTGTGTGCTGAATAGGGCGTGTTGAATCCAGTTCTCTGAGCAAGGAGTAGGTCTTGTCTACTACATATTGGGTTTATGGAACGGTATCTGAGCTAATTTGATACCCTTGTTTTATGTATCACCCCACCTCACCTTTCCCGTTAAGCAGCCATAGTGTGTTTTCTGCATGTGTGACTCTGTTCTGTTTTGTAATTCAGTTCAAGTGTAACGGTTTTTACATTCCCTCTATCAGTGATACCTTATGAGAAGTGTCGTTTTCTGTGTGATTTATTTCACTTAGAATCGTCGTACCTAAATCCACTCATCATGCTGCTACTAACCTTACGACATTGATTTCATGGCTGAGTGATATTCCATTGTACATAAGGACCACAACTTCTTTATCCATTTTTCTCTTTCCTGGGATATTTAAGGTGGAATGAAGTGGAGGTCCTGGTCAACAGAGCAGCCCTAAACTTTGGGGTGCTTGTGTCTTACTGATTTTTAATTTTCCCAATTTATACCCCCATGAGTGGGAGTGCCCTATGCTCTCTAAGCTGTGTTTTTCAGATGTTTCAGGACTCACCGGACACTTCTCCAGAGTGGCTCTTGGCAATTTACATCCCGCCGATCAGTGTAGCAAGGCTCCCATTTCTCCATGGCCTGTCCTGCATTTCTGGTTTTGACACTTTTTTCAGCATGGCCCTTTTGACCGATGGGAAGCGAGACTTCTTTGTAGCGCTGATTTGCCTTTCCAGGTTGCTTGGTTGGCCAAAAAGGGCGTATGCGTTTTTTCCTGAATATATTCAGGAAAAAACGCATACGCCCTTTTTGGCCAAGGGCATCATTGTCAACGTTTTGCCGCTTTTCATGTGCTGTAAAGGCGATTCGAATATACCTCCTGAAATCTGTTTCCTGCAATTCTGCCTTGATTTCAAATCCTCTTCTTTGCCTTCCCTCAATATATTTGTGGACGAGAGTTATCATTTATAACTCTGCAGGTTTGTGAATTGCAGTGCCCTGAACCTCCATTTTACAACTCGCTTTTTAGGGAGCTGGCCGCAAAAGCGCAGGATGGCTTCAGGCCCTGTTCTGGTTCCGGGGGGCAGGCTGAGCCTGTGGTTAATTCTTCTTCCTGATGGGAAAATAGAGTGACCTGTGCCTGTCCCAACACCAAGAGCTAGTCTCTCGTTGGTTCCACGTCTTCCCGTTTATCCTCAGGACAGATTGCAACCTGTATGGAACAGGAGGTTAAAGGTGCTGATGCTCTAAGTAGGGAGCTTGCTAGTAAAGTGGCTGGAATGGCGAACCCGGGCACAAGGAGATGAGAAATGAGGTGCGTTTTAGAAACCTTTCCCCATCACACGGTGTACCATCTTCTGGGTTTCTCATGCATGTTTTCGATGTAGGAAGATGCCCTTGAACCTGGAGATTTGGGACCCATGCGATGGGTACCACGCAGTATTACTTTAAAGGGTCTGCGTTTGCTCACCCAACCTCACCAAACCTCTCAGCCCCAAGAGTGTCCACCCTTAGGTCTCATCCAGCTGTGCGTCTAGATATGGTCAATCCAGGTTGCATCACAGCCCCTGAACGCATTGTGTAAGAATTTCTCTCTCTTTCACTGTCTTTGTTTCATGGGTGTTTCAAAGTAATTTATTTTTATAATGGGGTTTAGCTGCTTTTCACTGCTGTGTTTATGCCGCTTTACACCCACTTGACACACTAACAGAGAGATATCAATACATAGGTTTTACGATTATTATTAGTCAGATATATTCTTGTGCGGTGAATAGGGCGTGTTGAGTCCAGTTCTCTGAGCAAGGAGTAGGTCTTGTCTATTACATATTGGGTTTATGGAACGGTATCTGAGCTAATTTGATACCCTTGTTTTATGTATCACCCCACCTCACCTTTCCCGTTAAGCAGCCATAGTGTGTTTTCTGCATGTGTGACTCTGTTCTGTTTTGTAATTCAGTTCAAGTGTAACAGTTTTTACATTCCCACTATCCGTGATAACTTATGAGAAGTGTCCTTTTCTGTGTGACTTATTTCACTTAGAATCGTCGTACCTAAATCCACTCATCATGCTGCTACTAACCTTACGACATTGATTTCATGGCTGAGTGATATTCCTTTGTACATAAGGACCACAACTTCTTTATCCATTTTTCTCTTTCCTGGGATATTTAAGGTGGAATGAAGTGGAGGTCCTGGTCAACAGAGCAGCCCTAAACTTTGGGGTGCTTGTGTCTTGCTGATTTTTAATTTTCCCAATTTATACCCCCATGAGTGGAAGTGCCCTATGCTCTCTAAGCTGTGTTTTTCAGATGTTTCAGGACTCACCGGACACTTCTCCAGAGTGGCTCTTGGCAATTTACATCCCGCCCATCAGTGTAGCAAGGCTCCCATTTCTCCATGGCCTGTCCTGCATTTCTGGTTTTGACTCTTTTTTCAGCATGGCCCTTTTGACCGATGGGAAGCGAGACTTTTTGTAGCGCTGATTTGCCTTTCCAGGTTGCTTGGTTGGCCAAAAAGGGCGTATGCGTTTTTTCCTGAATATATTCAGGAAAAAACGCATACGCCCTTTTTGGCCAAGGGCATCATTGTCAACGTTTTGCCGCTTTTCATGTGCTTTAAAGGCGATTCGAATCTACCTCCTGAAATCTGTTTCCTGCAATTCTGCCTTGATTTCAAATCCTCTTCTTTGCCTTCCCTCAATATATTTGTGGACGAGAGTTATCATTTATAACTCTGCAGGTTTGTGAATTGCAGTGCCCTGAACCTCCATTTTACAACTCGCTTTTTTGTTAGCTGGCCGCAAAAGTGCAGGATGGCTTCAGGCCCTGTTCTGGTTCCGGGGGGCAGGATGAGCCTGTGGTTAATTCGTTTTTCTGATGGGAATATAGAGTGACCTGTGTCTGTCCCAACACCAAGAGGTAGTCTCTCGTTGGTTCCACGTCTTCCCGTTTATCCTCAGGACAGATTGCAACCTGTATGGAACAGGAGGTTAAAGGTGCTGATGCTCCAAGTAGGGAGATTGCTAGTAAAGTGGCTGGAATGGCGAACCCGGGCACAAGGAGATGAGAAATGAGGTGCGTTTTAGAAACCTTTCCCCATCACACGGTGTACCATCTTCTGGGTTTCTCATGCATGTTTTTGATGTAGGAAGATGCCCTTGAACCTGGAGATTTGGGACCCATGCGATGGGTACCACGCAGTATTACTTTAAAGGGTCTGCGTTTGCTCACCCAACCTCACCAAACCTCTCAGCCCCAAGAGTGTCCACCCTTATGTCTCATCCAGCTGTGCGTCTAGATATGGTCAATCCAGGTTGCATCACAGCCCCTGAACGCATTGTGTAAGAATTTCTCTCTCTTTCACTGTCTTTGTTTCATGGGTGTTTCAAAGTAATTTATTTTTATAATGGGGTTTAGCTGCTTTTCACTGCTGTGTTTATGCCGCTTTACACCCACTTGACACACTAACAGAGAGATATCAATACATAGGTTTTACGATTATTATTAGTCAGATATATTCTTGTGCGGTGAATAGGGCGTGTTGAGTCCAGTTCTCTAAGCAAGGAGTAGGTCTTGTCTATTACATATTGGGTTTATGGAACGGTATCTGAGCTAATTTGATACCCTTGTTTTATGTATCACCCCACCTCACCTTTTCCGTTAAGCAGCCATAGTGTGTTTTCTGCATGTGTGACTCTGTTCTGTTTTGTAATTCAGTTCAAGTGTAACAGTTTTTACATTCCCTTTATCCGTGATACCTTATGAGAAGTGTCCTTTTCTGTGTGACTTATTTCACTTAGAATCGTCGTACCTAAATCCACTCATCATGCTGCTACTAACCTTACGACATTGATTTCCTGGCTGAGTGATATTCCATTGTACATAAGGACCACAACTTCTTTATCCATTTTTCTCTTTCCTGGGATATTTAAGGTGGAATGAAGTGGAGGTCCTGGTCAACAGAGCAGCCCTAAACTTTGGGGTGCTTGTGTCTTGCTGATTTTTAATTTTCCCAATTTATACCCCCATGAGTGGAAGTGCCCTATGCTCTCTAAGCTGTGTTTTTCAGATGTTTCAGGACTCACCGGACACTTCTCCAGAGTGGCTCTTGGCAATTTACATCCCGCCCATCAGTGTAGCAAGGCTCCCATTTCTCCATGGCCTGTCCTGCATTTCTGGTTTTGACTCTTTTTTCAGCATGGCCCTTTTGACCGATGGGAAGCGAGACTTTTTGTAGCGCTGATTTGCCTTTCCAGGTTGCTTGGTTGGCCAAAAAGGGCGTATGCGTTTTTTCCTGAATATATTCAGGAAAAAACGCATACGCCCTTTTTGGCCAAGGGCATCATTGTCAACGTTTTGCCGCTTTTCATGTACTTTAAAGGCGATTCGAATATACCTCCTGAAATCTGTTTCCTGCAATTCTTCCTTGATTTCAAATCCTCTTCTTTGCCTTCCCTCAATATATTTGTGGACGAGAGTTATCATTTATAACTCTGCAGGTTTGTGAATTGCAGTGCCCTGAACCTCCATTTTACAACTCGCTTTTTTGGGAGCTGGCCGCAAAAGCGCAGGATGGCTTCAGGCCCTGTTCTGGTTCCAGGAGGCAGGCTGAGCCTGTGGTTAATTCTTCTTCCTGATGGGAAAATAGATTGACCTGTGCCTGTCCCAACACCAAGAGCTAGTCTCTCGTTGGTTCCACGTCTTCCCGTTCATCCTCAGGACAGATTGCAACCTGTATGGAACAGGAGGTTAAAGGTGCTGATGCTCCAACTAGGGAGATTGCTAGTAAAGCGGCTGGAATGGCGAACCCGGGCACAAGGAGATGAGAAATGAGGTGCCTTTTAGAAACCTTTCCCCATCACACGGTGTACCATCTTCTGGGTTTCTCATGCATGTTTTCGATGTAGGAAGATGCCCTTGAACCTGGAGATTTGGGACCCATGCGATGGGTACCACGCAGTATTACTTTAAAGGGTCTGCGTTTGCTCACCCAACCTCACCAAACCTCTCAGCCCCAAGAGTGTCCACCCTTATGTCTCATCCAGCTGTGGGTCTAGATATGGTCAATCCAGGTTGCATCACAGCCCCTGAACGCATTGTGTAAGAATTTCTCTCTCTTTCACTGTCTTTGTTTCATGAGTTTTTCAAAGTAATTTATTTTCATAATGGGATTTAGCTGCTTTTCACTGCTGTGTTTATGCCGCTTTACACACACTTGACACACTAACAGAGAGATATCAATACATAGGTTTTACGATTATTACTAGTCAGATATATTCTTGTGCGGTGAATAGGGCGTGTTGAGTCCAGTTCTCTGAGCAAGGAGTAGGTCTTGTCTATTACATACTGGGTTTATGGAATGGTATCTGAGCTAATTTGAAACCCTTGTTTTATGTATCACCCCACCTCACCTTTCCCGTTAAGCAGCCATAGTGTGTTTTCTGCATGTGTGACTCTGTTCTGTTTTGTAATTCAGTTCAAGTGTAACGGTTTTTACATTCCCTCTATCAGTGATACCTTATGAGAAGTGTCCTTTTCTGTGTGACTTATTTCACTTAGAATCGTCGTACCTAAATCCACTCATCATGCTGCTACTAACCTTACGACATTGATTTCATGGCTGAGTGATATTCCATTGTACATAAGGACCACAACTTCTTTATCCATTTTTCTCTTTCCTGGGATATTTAAGGTGGAATGAAGTGGAGGTCCTGGTCAACAGAGCAGCCCTAAACTTTGGGGTGCTTGTGTCTTGCTGATTTTTAATTTTCCCAATTTATACCCCCATGAGTGGAAGTGCCCTATGCTCTCTAAGCTGTGTTTTTCAGATGTTTCAGGACTCACCGGACACTTCTCCAGAGTGGCTCTTGGCAATTTACATCCCGCCCATCAGTGTAGCAAGGCTCCCATTTCTCCATGGCCTGTCCTGCATTTCTGGTTTTGACACTTTTTTCAGTATGGCCCTTTTGACCGATGGGAAGCGAGACTTCTTTGTAGCGCTGATTTGCCTTTCCAGGTTGCTTGGTTGGCCAAAAAGGGCGTATGCGTTTTTTCCTGAATATATTCAGGAAAAAACGCATACGCCCTTTTTGGCCAAGGGCATCATTGTCAACGTTTTGCCGCTTTTCATGTGCTTTAAAGGCGATTCGTATCTACCTCCTGAAATCTGTTTCCTGCAATTCTGCCTTGATTTCAAATCCTCTTCTTTGCCTTCCCTCAATATATTTGTGGACGAGAGTTATCATTTATAACTCTGCAGGTTTGTGAATTGCAGTGCCCTGAACCTCCATTTTACAACTCGCTTTTTTGTTAGCTGGCCGCAAAAGTGCAGGATGGCTTCAGGCCCTGTTCTGGTTCCGGGGGGCAGGATGAGCCTGTGGTTAATTCTTCTTTCTGATGGGAATATAGAGTGACCTGTGCCTGTCCCAACACCAAGAGCTAGTCTCTCGTTGGTTCCACGTCTTCCCGTTTATCCTCAGGACAGATTGCAACCTGTATGGAACAGGAGGTTAAAGGTGCTGATGCTCCAAGTAGGGAGATTGCTAGTAAAGTGGCTGGAATGGCGAACCCGGGCACAAGGAGATGAGAAATGAGGTGCGTTTTAGAAACCTTTCCCCATCACACGGTGTACCATCTTCTGGGTTTCTCATGCATGTTTTTGATGTAGGAAGATGCCCTTGAACCTGGAGATTTGGGACCCATGCGATGGGTACCACGCAGTATTACTTTAAAGGGTCTGCGTTTGCTCACCCAACCTCACCAAACCTCTCAGCCCCAAGAGTGTCCACCCTTATGTCTCATCCAGCTGTGCGTCTAGATATGGTCAATCCAGGTTGCATCACAGCCCCTGAACGCATTGTGTAAGAATTTCTCTCTCTTTCACTGTCTTTCTTTCATGGGTGTTTCAAAGTAATTTATTTTTATAATGGGGTTTAGCTGCTTTTCACTGCTGTGTTTATGCCGCTTTACACCCACCTGACACACTAACAGAGAGATATCAATACATACGTTTTACGATTATTATTAGTCAGATATATTCTTGTGTGGTGAATAGGGCGTGTTGAATCCAGTTCTCTGAGCAAGGAGTAGGTCTTGTCTATTACATATTGGGTTTATGGAACGGTATCTGAGCTAATTTGATACCCTTGTTTTATGTATCACCCCACCTCACCTTTCCCGTTAAGCAGCCATAGTGTGTTTTCTGCATGTGTGACTCTGTTCTGTTTTGTAATTCAGTTCAAGTGTAACGGTTTTTACATTCCCTCTATCAGTGATACCTTATGAGAAGTGTCGTTTTCTGTGTGATTTATTTCACTTAGAATCGTCGTACCTAAATCCACTCATCATGCTGCTACTAACCTTACGACATTGATTTCATGGCTGAGTGATATTCCATTGTACATAAGGACCACAACTTCTTTATCCATTTTTCTCTTTCCTGGGATATTTAAGGTGGAATGAAGTGGAGGTCCTGGTCAACAGAGCAGCCCTAAACTTTGGGGTGCTTGTGTCTTACTGATTTTTAATTTTCCCAATTTATACCCCCATGAGTGGGAGTGCCCTATGCTCTCTAAGCTGTGTTTTTCAGATGTTTCAGGACTCACCGGACACTTCTCCAGAGTGGCTCTTGGCAATTTACATCCCGCCCATCAGTGTAGCAAGGCTCCCATTTCTCCATGGCCTGTCCTGCATTTCTGGTTTTGACACTTTTTTCAGCATGGCCCTTTTGACCGATGGGAAGCGAGACTTCTTTTCAGCGCTGATTTGCCTTTCCAGGTTGCTTGGTTGGCCAAAAAGGGCGTATGCGTTTTTTCCTGAATATATTCAGGAAAAAACGCATACGCCCTTTTTGGCCAAGGGCATCATTGTCAACGTTTTGCCGCTTTTCATGTGCTTTAAAGGCGATTCGAATCTACCTCCTGAAATCTGTTTCCGGAAATTCTGCCTTGATTTCAAATCCTCTTCTTTGCCTTCCCTCAATATATTTGTGGACGAGAGTTATCATTTATAACTCTGCAGGTTTGTGAATTGCAGTGCCCTGAACCTCCATTTTACAACTCGCTTTTTTGTTAGCTGGCCGCAAAAGTGCAGGATGGCTTCAGGCCCTGTTCTGGTTCCGGGGGGCAGGATGAGCCTGTGGTTAATTCTTCTTTCTGATGGGAATATAGAGTGACCTGTGCCTGTCCCAACACCAAGAGCTAGTCTCTCGTTGGTTCCACGTCTTCCCGTTTATCCTCAGGACAGATTGCAACCTGTATGGAACAGGAGGTTAAAGGTGCTGATGCTCCAAGTAGGGAGATTGCTAGTAAAGTGGCTGGAATGGCGAACCCGGGCACAAGGAGATGAGAAATGAGGTGCGTTTTAGAAACCTTTCCCCATCACACGGTGTACCATCTTCTGGGTTTCTCATGCATGTTTTTGATGTAGGAAGATGCCCTTGAACCTGGAGATTTGGGACCCATGCGATGGGTACCACGCAGTATTACTTTAAAGGGTCTGCGTTTGCTCACCCAACCTCACCAAACCTCTCAGCCCCAAGAGTGTCCACCCTTATGTCTCATCCAGCTGTGCGTCTAGATATGGTCAATCCAGGTTGCATCACAGCCCCTGAACGCATTGTGTAAGAATTTCTCTCTCTTTCACTGTCTTTCTTTCATGGGTGTTTCAAAGTAATTTATTTTTATAATGGGGTTTAGCTGCTTTTCACTGCTGTGTTTATGCCGCTTTACACCCACCTGACACACTAACAGAGAGATATCAATACATACGTTTTACGATTATTATTAGTCAGATATATTCTTGTGTGGTGAATAGGGCGTGTTGAATCCAGTTCTCTGAGCAAGGAGTAGGTCTTGTCTATTACATATTGGGTTTATGGAACGGTATCTGAGCTAATTTGATACCCTTGTTTTATGTATCACCCCACCTCACCTTTCCCGTTAAGCAGCCATAGTGTGTTTTCTGCATGTGTGACTCTGTTCTGTTTTGTAATTCAGTTCAAGTGTAACGGTTTTTACATTCCCTCTATCCGTGATACCTTATGAGAAGTGTCCTTTTCTGTGTGACTTATATCACTTAGAATCGTCGTACCTAAATCCACTCATCATGCTGCTACTAACCTTACGACATTGATTTCCTGGCTGAGTGATATTCCATTGTACATAAGGACCACAACTTCTTTATCCATTTTTCTCTTTCCTGGGATATTTAAGGTGGAATGAAGTGGAGGTCCTGGTCAACAGAGCAGCCCTAAACTTTGGGGTGCTTGTGTCTTGCTGATTTTTAATTTTCCCAATTTATACCCCCATGAGTGGAAGTGCCCTATGCTCTCTAAGCTGTGTTTTTCAGATGTTTCAGGACTCACCGGACACTTCTCCAGAGTGGCTCTTGGCAATTTACATCCCGCCCATCAGTGTAGCAAGGCTCCCATTTCTCCATGGCCTGTCCTGCATTTCTGGTTTTGACACTTTTTTCAGCATGGCCCTTTTGACCGATGGGAAGCGAGACTTCTTTGTAGCGCTGATTTGCCTTTCCAGGTTGCTTGGTTGGCCAAAAAGGGCGTATGCGTTTTTTCCTGAATATATTCAGGAAAAAACGCATACGCCCTTTTTGGCCAAGGGCATCATTGTCAACGTTTTGCCGCTTTTCATGTGCTTTAAAGGCGATTCGAATCTACCTCCTGAAATCTGTTTCCTGCAATTCTGCCTTGATTTCAAATCCTCTTCTTTGCCTTCCCTCAATATATTTGTGGACGAGAGTTATCATTTATAACTCTGCAGGTTTGTGAATTGCAGTGCCCTGAACCTCCATTTTACAACTCGTTTTTATGGGAGCTGGCCGCAAAATCGCAGAATGGCTTCAGGCCCTGTTCTGGTTCCGGGGGGCAGGATGAGCCTGTGGTTAATTCTTCTTTCTGATGGGAATATAGAGTGACCTGTGCCTGTCCCAACACCAAGAGCTAGTCTCTCGTTGGTTCCACGTCTTCCCGTTTATCCTCAGGACAGATTGCAACCTGTATGGAACAGGAGGTTAAAGGTGCTGATGCTCCAAGGAGGGAGATTGCTAGTAAAGTGGCTGGAATGGCGAACCCGGGCACCAGGAGAAGAGAAATGAGGTGCGTTTTAGAAACCTTTCCCCATCACACAGTGTACCATCTTCTGGGTTTCTCATGCATGTTTTCGATGTAGGAAGATGCCCTTGAACCTGGAGATTTGGGACCCATGCGATGGGTACCACGCAGTATTACTTTAAAGGGTCTGCGTTTGCTCACCCAACCTCACCAAACCTCTCAGCCCCAAGAGTGTCCACCCTTATGTCTCATCCAGCTGTGCGTCTAAATATGGTCAATCCAGGTTGCATCACAGCCCCTGAACGCATTGTGTAAGAATTTCTCTCTCTTTCACTGTCTTTGTTTCATGGGTGTTTCAAAGTAATTTATTTTTATAATGGGGTTTAGCTGCTTTTCACTGCTGTGTTTATGCCGCTTTACACCCACTTGACACACTAACAGAGAGATATCAATACATAGGTTTTACGATTATTATTAGTCAGATATATTCTTGTGCGGTGAATAGGGCGTGTTGAGTCCAGTTCTCTGAGCAAGGAGTAGGTCTTGTCTATTACATATTGGGTTTATGGAACGGTATCTGAGCTAATTTGATACCCTTGTTTTATGTATCACCCCACCTCACCTTTCCCGTTAAGCAGCCATAGTGTGTTTTCTACATGTGTGACTCTGTTCTGTTTTGTAATTCAGTTCAAGTGTAACGGTTTTTACATTCCCTCTATCAGTGATACCTTATGAGAAGTGTCCTTTTCTGTGTGACTTATTTCACTTAGAATCGTCGTACCTAAATCCACTCATCATGCTGCTATTAGCCTTATGACATTGATTTCATGGCTGAGTGATATTCCATTGTACATAAGGACCACAACTTCTTTATCCATTTTTCTCTTTCCTGGGATATTGAAGGTGGAATGAAGTGGAGGTCCTGGTCAACAGAGCAGCCCTAAACTTTGGGGTGCTTGTGTCTTGCTGATTTTAATTTTCCCAATTTATACCCCCATGAGTGGAAGTGCCCTATGCTCTCTAAGCTGTGTTTTTCAGATGTTTCAGGACTCACCGGACACTTCTCCAGAGTGGCTCTTGGCAATTTACATCCCGCCCATCAGTGTAGCAAGGCTCCCATTTCTCCATGGCCTGTCCTGCATTTCTGGTTTTGACACTTTTTTCAGCATGGCCCTTTTGACCGATGGGAAGCGAGACTTCTTTGTAGCGCTGATTTGCCTTTCCAGGTTGCTTGGTTGGCCAAAAAGGGCGTATGCGTTTTTTCCTGAATATATTCAGGAAAAAACGCATACGCCCTTTTTGGCCAAGGGCATCATTGTCAACGTTTTGCCGCTTTTCATGTGCTTTAAAGGCGATTCGAATATACCTCCTGAAATCTGTTTCCTGCAATTCTGCCTTGATTTCAAATCCTCTTCTTTGCCTTCCCTCAATATATTTGTGGACGAGAGTTATCATTTATAACTCTGCAGGTTTGTGAATTGCAGTGCCCTGAACCTCCATTTTACAACTCGTTTTTATGGGAGCTGGCCGCAAAATCGCAGAATGGCTTCAGGCCCTGTTCTGGTTCCGGGGGGCAGGCT
>NW_028121976.1:0-45099 GCF_965194805.1 Balaenoptera borealis | reverse complement strand
CCCAAGAATATATCTGACTAGTAAGAATCTTAAAACCTATGTATTGATATCGCTCTGTAAGTGAGTCAAGTGGGTATAAAGCGGCATAAACACAGCAGTGAAAAGCAGCTCAACCCCATTATAAAAATCAATTACTTTTCAAAACCCGTGAAACAAAGACAGTGAAAGAGAGAGAAATTCTTACAAAATTCGTTCAGGGGCTGTGATGCCACCTGGATTGACCATATCTAGACCCACAGCTGATTGAGACATAAGGGTGGACACTCTTGGGGCTGAGAGGTTTGGTGAGGTTGGCTGAGCTAACGCAGACCCTTTAAAGTAATATAGCGTGGTACCCATCCCATGGGTCCCAAATCTCCAGGTTCAAGGGCATCGTCCTACACTGAAAACATGCATGAGAAACCCCGAAGATGGTAACACCGTGTGATCGGGAAAGGTTTCTAAAACGCACCTCATTTCTCAACTCCTTGTGCTCCGGTTCGCCATTCCAGCCGCTTTACTAGCAATCTCCCTCCTTGGAGAATCAGCACCTTTATCCTCCTGTTCCGTACAGGTTGCAATTTGTCCTGAGGATGCACGGGAAAAGGGGGAACCAATGAGAGACTAGCTCTAGGTGTTGGGACAGGCACAGGTCACTCTATTTTCCCATCAGGAAGAAGAATTAACCACAGGCTCAGCCTGCCGCCTGGAACCAGAATACGGCCTTAAGCAATTCCTGCGCTTTTGCGGCCAGCTCCCAAGAAAGCGAGTTGAAGAATGGAGCTCAGGGGCACTGCAATTCACAAACCTGCAGACTTAGAAATGATAACTCTCGTCCACAAATATATTGAGGGAAGGCAACGAAGAGGATTTGAAAGCAAGGCAGAATTGCAGGAAACAGATTTCAGGAGGTAGATTCGAATCGCCTTTAAAGCACAGGAAAAGCGGCAAAACCTCGACAATGATGCCCTTGGCCAAAAAGGGCGTATGCGTTTTTTCCTGAATATATTCAGGAAAAAAACGCATACGCCCTTTTTGGCCAACCAAGCAACCTGGAAAGGCAAATCAGCGCTACAAAGAAGTCTCGCTTCCCATCGGTCAAAAGGGCCATGCTGAATAAAGTGTCAAAACCAGAAATGCACGACAGGCCATGGAGAAATGGGAGCCTTGCTACGCTGATGGGCGGGATGTAAATTGCCAACAGCCACTCTGGAGAAGTGTACGGTGTGTCCTGAAACATCTAAAAAACTCAGCTTAGAGACCATAGGGCACTTCCACTCATGGGCGTATAAATTGGGAAAACTAAAAATCAGCAAGACACAGGCACCCCAAAGTTTTGGGCTACTCTGTTGACAAGAACCTCCACTTCGTTACACCTTAAATATCCCAGGAAAGAGAAGAATGGAATAAAGAAGTTGTGGTCCTTATGTACAATGGAATATCACTCAGCCATGAAATCAATGTCATAAGGCTAGTAGCGGCATGATGGAGTGGATTTAGGTATGACGATTCTAAGTGAAATAAGTCACACAGAAAAAGACACTTATCATGAGATATCACTTATAGAGGGGAATGTAAAAACCGCTACCCTTGAACTGAATTACAAAACAGAACAGAGTCACACTTTAGAAAACACACTATGGCTGCTTAACGGGAAAGGTGAGGTGGGGTGATGCATAAAACAAGGGTTTCAAATTAGCTCAGATACCGTTCCATAAACCCAATATGTAATAGCAAGACCTACTCCTTGCTCAGTGAACTGGACTCAACACCCGCTATTCAACGCCCAAGAATATATCTGACTATTAAGATTCTTAAAACCTATGTATTGATATCGCTCTGTAAGTGAGTCAAGTGGGTATAAAGCGGCATAAACACAGCAGTGAAAAGCAGCTAAACCCCATTATAAAAATCAATTACTTTTCAAAACCCGTGAAACAAAGACAGTGAAAGAGAGAGAAATTCTTACAAAATTCGTTCAGGGGCTGTGATGCCACCTGGATTGACCATATCTAGACCCACAGCTGATTGAGACATAAGGGTGGACACTCTTGGGGCTGAGAGGTTTGGTGAGGTTGGCTGAGCTAACGCAGACCCTTTAAAGTAATACGGCGTGGTACCCATCCCATGGGTCCCAAATCTCCAGGTTCAAGGGCATCGTCCTACATTGAAAACATGCATGAGAAACCCCGAAGATGGTACACCGTGTGATCGGGAAAGGTTGCTAAAACGAACCTCATTTCTCATCTCCTTGTGCTCTGGTTCGCCATTCCAGCCGCTTTACTAGCAATCTCCCTCCTTGGAGAATCATCACCTTTATCTTCCTGTTCCGTACAGGTTGCAATTTGTCCTGAGGATGAACGGGAAGAGGGGGAACCAATGAGAGACTAGCTCTAGGTGTTGGGACAGGCACAGGTGACACTATTTTCCCATCAGGAAGAAGAATTAACCACAGGCTCAGCCTGCCGCCAGGAAGCAGAATACGGCCTGAAGCAATTCTGCGCTTTTGCGGCCAGCTCCCAAGAAAGCGAGTTGAATCATGGAGCTCAGGGGCACTGCAATTCACAAACCTGCAGACTTAGAAATGATAACTCTCGTCCACAAATATATTGAGGGAAGGCAACGAAGAGGATTTGAAAGCAAGGCAGAATTGCAGGAAACAGATTTCAGGAGGTAGATTCGAATCGACTTTAAAGCACAGGAAAAGCGGCAAAACCTCGACAATGATGCCCTTGGCCAAAAAGGGCGTATGCGTTTTTTCCTGAATATATTCAGGAAAAAACGCATACGCCCTTTTTGGCCAACCAAGCAACCTGGAAAGGCAAATCAGCGCTACAAAGAAGTCTCGCTTCCCATCGGTCAAAAGGGCCATGCTGAATAAAGTGTCAAAACCAGAAATGCAGGACAGGACATGGAGAAATGGGAGCCTTGCTACGCTGATGGGCGGGATGTAAATTGCCAACAGCCACTCTGGAGAAGTGTACGGTGTGTCCTGAAACATCTAAAAAACTCAGCTTAGAGAGCATAGGGCACTTCCACTCATGGGCGTATAAATTGGGAAAATTAAAAATCAGCAAGACACAGGCACCCCAAAGTTTTGGGCTACTCTGTTGACAAGAACCTCCACTTCGTTACACCTTAAATATCCCAGGAAAGAGAAGAATGAATAAAGAAGTTGTGGTCCTTATGTACAATGGAATATCACTCAGCCATGAAATCAATGTCATAAGGCTAGTAGCGGCATGATGAGTGGATTTAGGTATGACGATTCTAAGTGAAATAAGTCACACAGAAAAAGACACTTATCATGAGATATCACTTATAGAGGGAATGTAAAAACCGCTACCCTTGAACTGAATTACAAAACAGAACAGAGTCACACGTTTAGAAAACACACTATGGCTGCTTAACGGGAAAGGTGAGGTGGGGTGATGCATAAAACAAGGGTTTCAAATTAGCTCAGATACCGTTCCATGAACCCAATATGTAATAGACAAGACCTACTCCTTGCTCAGTGAACTGGACTCAACACCCCCTATTCACGACCCAAGAATATATCTGACTAGTAAGAATCTTAAAACCTATGTATTGATATCGCTCTGTAAGTGAGTCAAGTGGGTATAAAGCGGCATAAACACAGCAGTGAAAAGCAGCTCAACCCCATTATAAAAATCAATTACTTTTCAAAACCCGTGAAACAAAGACAGTGAAAGAGAGAGAAATTCTTACAAAATTCGTTCAGGGGCTGTGATGCCACCTGGATTGACCATATCTAGACCCACAGCTGATTGAGACATAAGGGTGGACACTCTTGGGGCTGAGAGGTTTGGTGAGGTTGGCTGAGCTAACGCAGACCCTTTAAAGTAATATAGCGTGGTACCCATCCCATGGGTCCCAAATCTCCAGGTTCAAGGGCATCGTCCTACACTGAAAACATGCATGAGAAACCCCGAAGATGGTACACCGTGTGATCGGGAAAGGTTTCTAAAACGCACCTCATTTCTCAACTCCTTGTGCTCCGGTTCGCCATTCCAGCCGCTTTACTAGCAATCTCCCTCCTTGGAGAATCAGCACCTTTATCCTCCTGTTCCGTACAGGTTGCAATTTGTCCTGAGGATGCACGGGAAAAGGGGGAACCAATGAGAGACTAGCTCTAGGTGTTGGGACAGGCACAGGTCACTCTATTTTCCCATCAGGAAGAAGAATTAACCACAGGCTCAGCCTGCCGCCTGGAACCAGAATACGGCCTTAAGCAATCCTGCGCTTTTGCGGCCAGCTCCCAAGAAAGCGAGTTGAAGAATGGAGCTCAGGGGCACTGCAATTCACAAACCTGCAGACTTAGAAATGATAACTCTCGTCCACAAATATATTGAGGGAAGGCAACGAAGAGGATTTGAAAGCAAGGCAGAATTGCAGGAAACAGATTTCAGGAGGTAGATTCGAATCGCCTTTAAAGCACAGGAAAAGCGGCAAAACCTCGACAATGATGCCCTTGGCCAAAAAGGGCGTATGCGTTTTTTCCTGAATATATTCAGGAAAAAACGCATACGCCCTTTTTGGCCAACCAAGCAACCTGGAAAGGCAAATCAGCGCTACAAAGAAGTCTCGCTTCCCATCGGTCAAAAGGGCCATGCTGAATAAAGTGTCAAAACCAGAAATGCACGACAGGCCATGGAGAAATGGGAGCCTTGCTACGCTGATGGGCGGGATGTAAATTGCCAACAGCCACTCTGGAGAAGTGTACGGTGTGTCCTGAAACATCTAAAAAACTCAGCTTAGAGACCATAGGGCACTTCCACTCATGGGCGTATAAATTGGGAAAACTAAAAATCAGCAAGACACAGGCACCCCAAAGTTTTGGGCTACTCTGTTGACAAGAACCTCCACTTCGTTACACCTTAAATATCCCAGGAAAGAGAAGAATGGATAAAGAAGTTGTGGTCCTTATGTACAATGGAATATCACTCAGCCATGAAATCAATGTCATAAGGCTAGTAGCGGCATGATGAGTGGATTTAGGTATGACGATTCTAAGTGAAATAAGTCACACAGAAAAAGACACTTATCATGAGATATCACTTATAGAGGGAATGTAAAAACCGCTACCCTTGAACTGAATTACAAAACAGAACAGAGTCACACGTTTAGAAAACACACTATGGCTGCTTAACGGGAAAGGTGAGGTGGGGTGATGCATAAAACAAGGGTTTCAAATTAGCTCAGATACCGTTCCATAAACCCAATATGTAATAGACAAGACCTACTCCTTGCTCAGTGAACTGGACTCAACACCCGCTATTCAACGCCCAAGAATATATCTGACTATTAAGATTCTTAAAACCTATGTATTGATATCGCTCTGTAAGTGAGTCAAGTGGGTATAAAGCGGCATAAACACAGCAGTGAAAAGCAGCTAAACCCCATTATAAAAATCAATTACTTTTCAAAACCCGTGAAACAAAGACAGTGAAAGAGAGAGAAATTCTTACAAAATTCGTTCAGGGGCTGTGATGCCACCTGGATTGACCATATCTAGACCCACAGCTGATTGAGACATAAGGGTGGACACTCTTGGGGCTGAGAGGTTTGGTGAGGTTGGCTGAGCTAACGCAGACCCTTTAAAGTAATACGGCGTGGTACCCATCCCATGGGTCCCAAATCTCCAGGTTCAAGGGCATCGTCCTACATTGAAAACATGCATGAGAAACCCCGAAGATGGTACACCGTGTGATCGGGAATGGTTGCTAAAACGAACCTCATTTCTCATCTCCTTGTGCTCTGGTTCGCCATTCCAGCCGCTTTACTAGCAATCTCCCTCCTTGGAGAATCATCACCTTTATCTTCCTGTTCCGTACAGGTTGCAATTTGTCCTGAGGATGAACGGGAAGAGGGGGAACCAATGAGAGACTAGCTCTAGGTGTTGGGACAGGCACAGGTGACACTATTTTCCCATCAGGAAGAAGAATTAACCACAGGCTCAGCCTGCCGCCAGGAAGCAGAATACGGCCTGAAGCAATTCTGCGCTTTTGCGGCCAGCTCCCAAGAAAGCGAGTTGAATCATGGAGCTCAGGGGCACTGCAATTCACAAACCTGCAGACTTAGAAATGATAACTCTCGTCCACAAATATATTGAGGGAAGGCAACGAAGAGGATTTGAAAGCAAGGCAGAATTGCAGGAAACAGATTTCAGGAGGTAGATTCGAATCGCCTTTAAAGCACAGGAAAAGCGGCAAAACCTCGACAATGATGCCCTTGGCCAAAAAGGGCGTATGCGTTTTTTCCTGAATATATTCAGGAAAAAACGCATACGCCCTTTTTGGCCAACCAAGCAACCTGGAAAGGCAAATCAGCGCTACAAAGAAGTCTCGCTTCCCATCGGTCAAAAGGGCCATGCTGAATAAAGTGTCAAAACCAGAAATGCAGGACAGGACATGGAGAAATGGGAGCCTTGCTACGCTGATGGGCGGGATGTAAATTGCCAACAGCCACTCTGGAGAAGTGTACGGTGTGTCCTGAAACATCTAAAAAACTCAGCTTAGAGAGCATAGGGCACTTCCACTCATGGGCGTATAAATTGGGAAAATTAAAAATCAGCAAGACACAGGCACCCCAAAGTTTTGGGCTACTCTGTTGACAAGAACCTCCACTTCGTTACACCTTAAATATCCCAGGAAAGAGAAGAATGAATAAAGAAGTTGTGGTCCTTATGTACAATGGAATATCACTCAGCCATGAAATCAATGTCATAAGGCTAGTAGCGGCATGATGAGTGGATTTAGGTATGACGATTCTAAGTGAAATAAGTCACACAGAAAAAGACACTTATCATGAGATATCACTTATAGAGGGAATGTAAAAACCGCTACCCTTGAACTGAATTACAAAACAGAACAGAGTCACACGTTTAGAAAACACACTATGGCTGCTTAACGGGAAAGGTGAGGTGGGGTGATGCATAAAACAAGGGTTTCAAATTAGCTCAGATACCGTTCCATGAACCCAATATGTAATAGACAAGACCTACTCCTTGCTCAGTGAACTGGACTCAACACCCCCTATTCACGACCCAAGAATATATCTGACTAGTAAGAATCTTAAAACCTATGTATTGATATCGCTCTGTAAGTGAGTCAAGTGGGTATAAAGCGGCATAAACACAGCAGTGAAAAGCAGCTCAACCCCATTATAAAAATCAATTACTTTTCAAAACCCGTGAAACAAAGACAGTGAAAGAGAGAGAAATTCTTACAAAATTCGTTCAGGGGCTGTGATGCCACCTGGATTGACCATATCTAGACCCACAGCTGATTGAGACATAAGGGTGGACACTCTTGGGGCTGAGAGGTTTGGTGAGGTTGGCTGAGCTAACGCAGACCCTTTAAAGTAATATAGCGTGGTACCCATCCCATGGGTCCCAAATCTCCAGGTTCAAGGGCATCGTCCTACACTGAAAACATGCATGAGAAACCCCGAAGATGGTACACCGTGTGATCGGGAAAGGTTTCTAAAACGCACCTCATTTCTCAACTCCTTGTGCTCCGGTTCGCCATTCCAGCCGCTTTACTAGCAATCTCCCTCCTTGGAGAATCAGCACCTTTATCCTCCTGTTCCGTACAGGTTGCAATTTGTCCTGAGGATGCACGGGAAAAGGGGGAACCAATGAGAGACTAGCTCTAGGTGTTGGGACAGGCACAGGTCACTCTATTTTCCCATCAGGAAGAAGAATTAACCACAGGCTCAGCCTGCCGCCTGGAACCAGAATACGGCCTTAAGCAATCCTGCGCTTTTGCGGCCAGCTCCCAAGAAAGCGAGTTGAAGAATGGAGCTGAGGGGCACTGCAATTCACAAACCTGCAGACTTAGAAATGATAACTCTCGTCCACAAATATATTGAGGGAAGGCAACGAAGAGGATTTGAAAGCAAGGCAGAATTGCAGGAAAGAGATTTCAGGAGGTAGATTCGAATCGCCTTTAAAGCACAGGAAAAGCGGCAAAACCTCGACAATGATGCCCTTGGCCAAAAAGGGCGTATGCGTTTTTTCCTGAATATATTCAGGAAAAAACGCATACGCCCTTTTTGGCCAACCAAGCAACCTGGAAAGGCAAATCAGCGCTACAAAGAAGTCTCGCTTCCCATCGGTCAAAAGGGCCATGCTGAATAAAGTGTCAAAACCAGAAATGCAGGACAGGACATGGAGAAATGGGAGCCTTGCTACGCTGATGGGAGGGATGTAAATTGCCAACAGCCACTCTGGAGAAGTGTACGGTGTGTCCTGAAACATCTAAAAAACTCAGCTTAGAGACCATAGGGCACTTCCACTCATGGGCGTATAAATTGGGAAAATTAAAAATCAGCAAGACACAGGCACCCCAAAGTTTTGGGCTACTCTGTTGACAAGAACCTCCACTTCGTTACACCTTAAATATCCCAGGAAAGAGAAGAATGGATAAAGAAGTTGTGGTCCTTATGTACAATGGAATATCACTCAGCCATGAAATCAATGTCATAAGGCTAGTAGCGGCATGATGAGTGGATTTAGGTATGACGATTCTAAGTGAAATAAGTCACACAGAAAAAGACACTTATCATGAGATATCACTTATAGAGGGAATGTAAAAACCGCTACCCTTGAACTGAATTACAAAACAGAACAGAGTCACACGTTTAGAAAACACACTATGGCTGCTTAACGGGAAAGGTGAGGTGGGGTGATGCATAAAACAAGGGTTTCAAATTAGCTCAGATACCGTTCCATAAACCCAATATGTAATAGACAAGACCTACTCCTTGCTCAGTGAACTGGACTCAACACCCGCTATTCAACGCCCAAGAATATATCTGACTATTAAGATTCTTAAAACCTATGTATTGATATCGCTCTGTAAGTGAGTCAAGTGGGTATAAAGCGGCATAAACACAGCAGTGAAAAGCAGCTAAACCCCATTATAAAAATCAATTACTTTTCAAAACCCGTGAAACAAAGACAGTGAAAGAGAGAGAAATTCTTACAAAATTCGTTCAGGGGCTGTGATGCCACCTGGATTGACCATATCTAGACCCACAGCTGATTGAGACATAAGGGTGGACACTCTTGGGGCTGAGAGGTTTGGTGAGGTTGGCTGAGCTAACGCAGACCCTTTAAAGTAATACGGCGTGGTACCCATCCCATGGGTCCCAAATCTCCAGGTTCAAGGGCATCGTCCTACATTGAAAACATGCATGAGAAACCCCGAAGATGGTACACCGTGTGATCGGGAAAGGTTGCTAAAACGAACCTCATTTCTCATCTCCTTGTGCTCTGGTTCGCCATTCCAGCCGCTTTACTAGCAATCTCCCTCCTTGGAGAATCATCACCTTTATCTTCCTGTTCCGTACAGGTTGCAATTTGTCCTGAGGATGAACGGGAAGAGGGGGAACCAATGAGAGACTAGCTCTAGGTGTTGGGACAGGCACAGGTGACACTATTTTCCCATCAGGAAGAAGAATTAACCACAGGCTCAGCCTGCCGCCAGGAAGCAGAATACGGCCTGAAGCAATTCTGCGCTTTTGCGGCCAGCTCCCAAGAAAGCGAGTTGAATCATGGAGCTCAGGGGCACTGCAATTCACAAACCTGCAGACTTAGAAATGATAACTCTCGTCCACAAATATATTGAGGGAAGGCAACGAAGAGGATTTGAAAGCAAGGCAGAATTGCAGGAAACAGATTTCAGGAGGTAGATTCGAATCGACTTTAAAGCACAGGAAAAGCGGCAAAACCTCGACAATGATGCCCTTGGCCAAAAAGGGCGTATGCGTTTTTTCCTGAATATATTCAGGAAAAAACGCATACGCCCTTTTTGGCCAACCAAGCAACCTGGAAAGGCAAATCAGCGCTACAAAGAAGTCTCGCTTCCCATCGGTCAAAAGGGCCATGCTGAATAAAGTGTCAAAACCAGAAATGCAGGACAGGACATGGAGAAATGGGAGCCTTGCTACGCTGATGGGCGGGATGTAAATTGCCAACAGCCACTCTGGAGAAGTGTACGGTGTGTCCTGAAACATCTAAAAAACTCAGCTTAGAGAGCATAGGGCACTTCCACTCATGGGCGTATAAATTGGGAAAATTAAAAATCAGCAAGACACAGGCACCCCAAAGTTTTGGGCTACTCTGTTGACAAGAACCTCCACTTCGTTACACCTTAAATATCCCAGGAAAGAGAAGAATGAATAAAGAAGTTGTGGTCCTTATGTACAATGGAATATCACTCAGCCATGAAATCAATGTCATAAGGCTAGTAGCGGCATGATGAGTGGATTTAGGTATGACGATTCTAAGTGAAATAAGTCACACAGAAAAAGACACTTATCATGAGATATCACTTATAGAGGGAATGTAAAAACCGCTACCCTTGAACTGAATTACAAAACAGAACAGAGTCACACGTTTAGAAAACACACTATGGCTGCTTAACGGGAAAGGTGAGGTGGGGTGATGCATAAAACAAGGGTTTCAAATTAGCTCAGATACCGTTCCATGAACCCAATATGTAATAGACAAGACCTACTCCTTGCTCAGTGAACTGGACTCAACACCCCCTATTCACGACCCAAGAATATATCTGACTAGTAAGAATCTTAAAACCTATGTATTGATATCGCTCTGTAAGTGAGTCAAGTGGGTATAAAGCGGCATAAACACAGCAGTGAAAAGCAGCTCAACCCCATTATAAAAATCAATTACTTTTCAAAACCCGTGAAACAAAGACAGTGAAAGAGAGAGAAATTCTTACAAAATTCGTTCAGGGGCTGTGATGCCACCTGGATTGACCATATCTAGACCCACAGCTGATTGAGACATAAGGGTGGACACTCTTGGGGCTGAGAGGTTTGGTGAGGTTGGCTGAGCTAACGCAGACCCTTTAAAGTAATATAGCGTGGTACCCATCCCATGGGTCCCAAATCTCCAGGTTCAAGGGCATCGTCCTACACTGAAAACATGCATGAGAAACCCCGAAGATGGTACACCGTGTGATCGGGAAAGGTTTCTAAAACGCACCTCATTTCTCAACTCCTTGTGCTCCGGTTCGCCATTCCAGCCGCTTTACTAGCAATCTCCCTCCTTGGAGAATCAGCACCTTTATCCTCCTGTTCCGTACAGGTTGCAATTTGTCCTGAGGATGCACGGGAAAAGGGGGAACCAATGAGAGACTAGCTCTAGGTGTTGGGACAGGCACAGGTCACTCTATTTTCCCATCAGGAAGAAGAATTAACCACAGGCTCAGCCTGCCGCCTGGAACCAGAATACGGCCTTAAGCAATCCTGCGCTTTTGCGGCCAGCTCCCAAGAAAGCGAGTTGAAGAATGGAGCTCAGGGGCACTGCAATTCACAAACCTGCAGACTTAGAAATGATAACTCTCGTCCACAAATATATTGAGGGAAGGCAACGAAGAGGATTTGAAAGCAAGGCAGAATTGCAGGAAACAGATTTCAGGAGGTAGATTCGAATCGCCTTTAAAGCACAGGAAAAGCGGCAAAACCTCGACAATGATGCCCTTGGCCAAAAAGGGCGTATGCGTTTTTTCCTGAATATATTCAGGAAAAAACGCATACGCCCTTTTTGGCCAACCAAGCAACCTGGAAAGGCAAATCAGCGCTACAAAGAAGTCTCGCTTCCCATCGGTCAAAAGGGCCATGCTGAATAAAGTGTCAAAACCAGAAATGCACGACAGGCCATGGAGAAATGGGAGCCTTGCTACGCTGATGGGCGGGATGTAAATTGCCAACAGCCACTCTGGAGAAGTGTACGGTGTGTCCTGAAACATCTAAAAAACTCAGCTTAGAGACCATAGGGCACTTCCACTCATGGGCGTATAAATTGGGAAAACTAAAAATCAGCAAGACACAGGCACCCCAAAGTTTTGGGCTACTCTGTTGACAAGAACCTCCACTTCGTTACACCTTAAATATCCCAGGAAAGAGAAGAATGGATAAAGAAGTTGTGGTCCTTATGTACAATGGAATATCACTCAGCCATGAAATCAATGTCATAAGGCTAGTAGCGGCATGATGAGTGGATTTAGGTATGACGATTCTAAGTGAAATAAGTCACACAGAAAAAGACACTTATCATGAGATATCACTTATAGAGGGAATGTAAAAACCGCTACCCTTGAACTGAATTACAAAACAGAACAGAGTCACACGTTTAGAAAACACACTATGGCTGCTTAACGGGAAAGGTGAGGTGGGGTGATGCATAAAACAAGGGTTTCAAATTAGCTCAGATACCGTTCCATAAACCCAATATGTAATAGACAAGACCTACTCCTTGCTCAGTGAACTGGACTCAACACCCGCTATTCAACGCCCAAGAATATATCTGACTATTAAGATTCTTAAAACCTATGTATTGATATCGCTCTGTAAGTGAGTCAAGTGGGTATAAAGCGGCATAAACACAGCAGTGAAAAGCAGCTAAACCCCATTATAAAAATCAATTACTTTTCAAAACCCGTGAAACAAAGACAGTGAAAGAGAGAGAAATTCTTACAAAATTCGTTCAGGGGCTGTGATGCCACCTGGATTGACCATATCTAGACCCACAGCTGATTGAGACATAAGGGTGGACACTCTTGGGGCTGAGAGGTTTGGTGAGGTTGGCTGAGCTAACGCAGACCCTTTAAAGTAATACGGCGTGGTACCCATCCCATGGGTCCCAAATCTCCAGGTTCAAGGGCATCGTCCTACATTGAAAACATGCATGAGAAACCCCGAAGATGGTACACCGTGTGATCGGGAATGGTTGCTAAAACGAACCTCATTTCTCATCTCCTTGTGCTCTGGTTCGCCATTCCAGCCGCTTTACTAGCAATCTCCCTCCTTGGAGAATCATCACCTTTATCTTCCTGTTCCGTACAGGTTGCAATTTGTCCTGAGGATGAACGGGAAGAGGGGGAACCAATGAGAGACTAGCTCTAGGTGTTGGGACAGGCACAGGTGACACTATTTTCCCATCAGGAAGAAGAATTAACCACAGGCTCAGCCTGCCGCCAGGAAGCAGAATACGGCCTGAAGCAATTCTGCGCTTTTGCGGCCAGCTCCCAAGAAAGCGAGTTGAATCATGGAGCTCAGGGGCACTGCAATTCACAAACCTGCAGACTTAGAAATGATAACTCTCGTCCACAAATATATTGAGGGAAGGCAACGAAGAGGATTTGAAAGCAAGGCAGAATTGCAGGAAACAGATTTCAGGAGGTAGATTCGAATCGCCTTTAAAGCACAGGAAAAGCGGCAAAACCTCGACAATGATGCCCTTGGCCAAAAAGGGCGTATGCGTTTTTTCCTGAATATATTCAGGAAAAAACGCATACGCCCTTTTTGGCCAACCAAGCAACCTGGAAAGGCAAATCAGCGCTACAAAGAAGTCTCGCTTCCCATCGGTCAAAAGGGCCATGCTGAATAAAGTGTCAAAACCAGAAATGCAGGACAGGACATGGAGAAATGGGAGCCTTGCTACGCTGATGGGCGGGATGTAAATTGCCAACAGCCACTCTGGAGAAGTGTACGGTGTGTCCTGAAACATCTAAAAAACTCAGCTTAGAGAGCATAGGGCACTTCCACTCATGGGCGTATAAATTGGGAAAATTAAAAATCAGCAAGACACAGGCACCCCAAAGTTTTGGGCTACTCTGTTGACAAGAACCTCCACTTCGTTACACCTTAAATATCCCAGGAAAGAGAAGAATGAATAAAGAAGTTGTGGTCCTTATGTACAATGGAATATCACTCAGCCATGAAATCAATGTCATAAGGCTAGTAGCGGCATGATGAGTGGATTTAGGTATGACGATTCTAAGTGAAATAAGTCACACAGAAAAAGACACTTATCATGAGATATCACTTATAGAGGGAATGTAAAAACCGCTACCCTTGAACTGAATTACAAAACAGAACAGAGTCACACGTTTAGAAAACACACTATGGCTGCTTAACGGGAAAGGTGAGGTGGGGTGATGCATAAAACAAGGGTTTCAAATTAGCTCAGATACCGTTCCATGAACCCAATATGTAATAGACAAGACCTACTCCTTGCTCAGTGAACTGGACTCAACACCCCCTATTCACGACCCAAGAATATATCTGACTAGTAAGAATCTTAAAACCTATGTATTGATATCGCTCTGTAAGTGAGTCAAGTGGGTATAAAGCGGCATAAACACAGCAGTGAAAAGCAGCTCAACCCCATTATAAAAATCAATTACTTTTCAAAACCCGTGAAACAAAGACAGTGAAAGAGAGAGAAATTCTTACAAAATTCGTTCAGGGGCTGTGATGCCACCTGGATTGACCATATCTAGACCCACAGCTGATTGAGACATAAGGGTGGACACTCTTGGGGCTGAGAGGTTTGGTGAGGTTGGCTGAGCTAACGCAGACCCTTTAAAGTAATATAGCGTGGTACCCATCCCATGGGTCCCAAATCTCCAGGTTCAAGGGCATCGTCCTACACTGAAAACATGCATGAGAAACCCCGAAGATGGTACACCGTGTGATCGGGAAAGGTTTCTAAAACGCACCTCATTTCTCAACTCCTTGTGCTCCGGTTCGCCATTCCAGCCGCTTTACTAGCAATCTCCCTCCTTGGAGAATCAGCACCTTTATCCTCCTGTTCCGTACAGGTTGCAATTTGTCCTGAGGATGCACGGGAAAAGGGGGAACCAATGAGAGACTAGCTCTAGGTGTTGGGACAGGCACAGGTCACTCTATTTTCCCATCAGGAAGAAGAATTAACCACAGGCTCAGCCTGCCGCCTGGAACCAGAATACGGCCTTAAGCAATCCTGCGCTTTTGCGGCCAGCTCCCAAGAAAGCGAGTTGAAGAATGGAGCTGAGGGGCACTGCAATTCACAAACCTGCAGACTTAGAAATGATAACTCTCGTCCACAAATATATTGAGGGAAGGCAACGAAGAGGATTTGAAAGCAAGGCAGAATTGCAGGAAAGAGATTTCAGGAGGTAGATTCGAATCGCCTTTAAAGCACAGGAAAAGCGGCAAAACCTCGACAATGATGCCCTTGGCCAAAAAGGGCGTATGCGTTTTTTCCTGAATATATTCAGGAAAAAACGCATACGCCCTTTTTGGCCAACCAAGCAACCTGGAAAGGCAAATCAGCGCTACAAAGAAGTCTCGCTTCCCATCGGTCAAAAGGGCCATGCTGAATAAAGTGTCAAAACCAGAAATGCAGGACAGGACATGGAGAAATGGGAGCCTTGCTACGCTGATGGGAGGGATGTAAATTGCCAACAGCCACTCTGGAGAAGTGTACGGTGTGTCCTGAAACATCTAAAAAACTCAGCTTAGAGACCATAGGGCACTTCCACTCATGGGCGTATAAATTGGGAAAATTAAAAATCAGCAAGACACAGGCACCCCAAAGTTTTGGGCTACTCTGTTGACAAGAACCTCCACTTCGTTACACCTTAAATATCCCAGGAAAGAGAAGAATGGATAAAGAAGTTGTGGTCCTTATGTACAATGGAATATCACTCAGCCATGAAATCAATGTCATAAGGCTAGTAGCGGCATGATGAGTGGATTTAGGTATGACGATTCTAAGTGAAATAAGTCACACAGAAAAAGACACTTATCATGAGATATCACTTATAGAGGGAATGTAAAAACCGCTACCCTTGAACTGAATTACAAAACAGAACAGAGTCACACGTTTAGAAAACACACTATGGCTGCTTAACGGGAAAGGTGAGGTGGGGTGATGCATAAAACAAGGGTTTCAAATTAGCTCAGATACCGTTCCATAAACCCAATATGTAATAGACAAGACCTACTCCTTGCTCAGTGAACTGGACTCAACACCCGCTATTCAACGCCCAAGAATATATCTGACTATTAAGATTCTTAAAACCTATGTATTGATATCGCTCTGTAAGTGAGTCAAGTGGGTATAAAGCGGCATAAACACAGCAGTGAAAAGCAGCTAAACCCCATTATAAAAATCAATTACTTTTCAAAACCCGTGAAACAAAGACAGTGAAAGAGAGAGAAATTCTTACAAAATTCGTTCAGGGGCTGTGATGCCACCTGGATTGACCATATCTAGACCCACAGCTGATTGAGACATAAGGGTGGACACTCTTGGGGCTGAGAGGTTTGGTGAGGTTGGGTGAGCAAACGCAGACCCTTTAAAGTAATACGGCGTGGTACCCATCCCATGGGTCCCAAATCTCCAGGTTCAAGGGCATCGTCCTACATTGAAAACATGCATGAGAAACCCCGAAGATGGTACACCGTGTGATCGGGAAAGGTTGCTAAAACGAACCTCATTTCTCATCTCCTTGTGCTCCGGTTCGCCATTCCAGCCGCTTTACTAGCAATCTCCCTCCTTGGAGAATCAGCACCTTTATCCTCCTGTTCCGTACAGGTTGCAATTTGTCCTGAGGATGAATGGGAAGAGGGGGAACCAATGAGAGACTAGCTCTAGGTGTTGGGACAGGCACAGGTGACACTATTTTCCCATCAGGAAGAAGAATTAACCACAGGCTCAGCCTGCCGCCAGGAAGCAGAATACGGCCTGAAGCAATTCTGCGCTTTTGCGGCCAGCTCCCAAGAAAGCGAGTTGAATCATGGAGCTCAGGGGCACTGCAATTCACAAACCTGCAGACTTAGAAATGATAACTCTCGTCCACAAATATATTGAGGGAAGGCAACGAAGAGGATTTGAAAGCAAGGCAGAATTGCAGGAAACAGATTTCAGGAGGTAGATTCGAATCGACTTTAAAGCACAGGAAAAGCGGCAAAACCTCGACAATGATGCCCTTGGCCAAAAAGGGCGTATGCGTTTTTTCCTGAATATATTCAGGAAAAAACGCATACGCCCTTTTTGGCCAACCAAGCAACCTGGAAAGGCAAATCAGCGCTACAAAGAAGTCTCGCTTCCCATCGGTCAAAAGGGCCATGCTGAATAAAGTGTCAAAACCAGAAATGCAGGACAGGACATGGAGAAATGGGAGCCTTGCTACGCTGATGGGCGGGATGTAAATTGCCAACAGCCACTCTGGAGAAGTGTACGGTGTGTCCTGAAACATCTAAAAAACTCAGCTTAGAGACCATAGGGCACTTCCACTCATGGGCGTATAAATTGGGAAAATTAAAAATCAGCAAGACACAGGCACCCCAAAGTTTTGGGCTACTCTGTTGACAAGAACCTCCACTTCGTTACACCTTAAATATCCCAGGAAAGAGAAGAATGAATAAAGAAGTTGTGGTCCTTATGTACAATGGAATATCACTCAGCCATGAAATCAATGTCATAAGGCTAGTAGCGGCATGATGAGTGGATTTAGGTATGACGATTCTAAGTGAAATAAGTCACACAGAAAAAGACACTTATCATGAGATATCACTTATAGAGGGAATGTAAAAACCGCTACCCTTGAACTGAATTACAAAACAGAACAGAGTCACACGTTTAGAAAACACACTATGGCTGCTTAACGGGAAAGGTGAGGTGGGGTGATGCATAAAACAAGGGTTTCAAATTAGCTCAGATACCGTTCCATGAACCCAATATGTAATAGACAAGACCTACTCCTTGCTCAGTGAACTGGACTCAACACCCCCTATTCACGACCCAAGAATATATCTGACTAGTAAGAATCTTAAAACCTATGTATTGATATCGCTCTGTAAGTGAGTCAAGTGGGTATAAAGCGGCATAAACACAGCAGTGAAAAGCAGCTCAACCCCATTATAAAAATCAATTACTTTTCAAAACCCGTGAAACAAAGACAGTGAAAGAGAGAGAAATTCTTACAAAATTCGTTCAGGGGCTGTGATGCCACCTGGATTGACCATATCTAGACCCACAGCTGATTGAGACATAAGGGTGGACACTCTTGGGGCTGAGAGGTTTGGTGAGGTTGGCTGAGCTAACGCAGACCCTTTAAAGTAATACGGCGTGGTACCCATCCCATGGGTCCCAAATCTCCAGGTTCAAGGGCATCGTCCTACATTGAAAACATGCATGAGAAACCCCGAAGATGGTACACCGTGTGATCGGGAAAGGTTGCTAAAACGAACCTCATTTCTCATCTCCTTGTGCTCTGGTTCGCCATTCCAGCCGCTTTACTAGCAATCTCCCTCCTTGGAGAATCATCACCTTTATCTTCCTGTTCCGTACAGGTTGCAATTTGTCCTGAGGATGAACGGGAAGAGGGGGAACCAATGAGAGACTAGCTCTAGGTGTTGGGACAGGCACAGGTGACACTATTTTCCCATCAGGAAGAAGAATTAACCACAGGCTCAGCCTGCCGCCTGGAACCAGAATACGGCCTTAAGCAATTCTGCGCTTTTGCGGCCAGCTCCCAAGAAAGCGAGTTGAATCATGGAGCTCAGGGGCACTGCAATTCACAAACCTGCAGACTTAGAAATGATAACTCTCGTCCACAAATATATTGAGGGAAGGCAACGAAGAGGATTTGAAAGCAAGGCAGAATTGCAGGAAACAGATTTCAGGAGGTAGATTCGAATCGACTTTAAAGCACAGGAAAAGCGGCAAAACCTCGACAATGATGCCCTTGGCCAAAAAGGGCGTATGCGTTTTTTCCTGAATATATTCAGGAAAAAACGCATACGCCCTTTTTGGCCAACCAAGCAACCTGGAAAGGCAAATCAGCGCTACAAAGAAGTCTCGCTTCCCATCGGTCAAAAGGGCCATGCTGAATAAAGTGTCAAAACCAGAAATGCAGGACAGGACATGGAGAAATGGGAGCCTTGCTACGCTGATGGGCGGGATGTAAATTGCCAACAGCCACTCTGGAGAAGTGTACGGTGTGTCCTGAAACATCTAAAAAACTCAGCTTAGAGACCATAGGGCACTTCCACTCATGGGCGTATAAATTGGGAAAATTAAAAATCAGCAAGACACAGGCACCCCAAAGTTTTGGGCTACTCTGTTGACAAGAACCTCCACTTCGTTACACCTTAAATATCCCAGGAAAGAGAAGAATGAATAAAGAAGTTGTGGTCCTTATGTACAATGGAATATCACTCAGCCATGAAATCAATGTCATAAGGCTAGTAGCGGCATGATGAGTGGATTTAGGTATGACGATTCTAAGTGAAATAAGTCACACAGAAAAAGACACTTATCATGAGATATCACTTATAGAGGGAATGTAAAAACCGCTACCCTTGAACTGAATTACAAAACAGAACAGAGTCACACGTTTAGAAAACACACTATGGCTGCTTAACGGGAAAGGTGAGGTGGGGTGATGCATAAAACAAGGGTTTCAAATTAGCTCAGATACCGTTCCATGAACCCAATATGTAATAGACAAGACCTACTCCTTGCTCAGTGAACTGGACTCAACACCCCCTATTCACGACCCAAGAATATATCTGACTAGTAAGAATCTTAAAACCTATGTATTGATATCGCTCTGTAAGTGAGTCAAGTGGGTATAAAGCGGCATAAACACAGCAGTGAAAAGCAGCTCAACCCCATTATAAAAATCAATTACTTTTCAAAACCCGTGAAACAAAGACAGTGAAAGAGAGAGAAATTCTTACAAAATTCGTTCAGGGGCTGTGATGCCACCTGGATTGACCATATCTAGACCCACAGCTGATTGAGACATAAGGGTGGACACTCTTGGGGCTGAGAGGTTTGGTGAGGTTGGCTGAGCTAACGCAGACCCTTTAAAGTAATATAGCGTGGTACCCATCCCATGGGTCCCAAATCTCCAGGTTCAAGGGCATCGTCCTACACTGAAAACATGCATGAGAAACCCCGAAGATGGTACACCGTGTGATCGGGAAAGGTTTCTAAAACGCACCTCATTTCTCAACTCCTTGTGCTCCGGTTCGCCATTCCAGCCGCTTTACTAGCAATCTCCCTCCTTGGAGAATCAGCACCTTTATCCTCCTGTTCCGTACAGGTTGCAATTTGTCCTGAGGATGCACGGGAAAAGGGGGAACCAATGAGAGACTAGCTCTAGGTGTTGGGACAGGCACAGGTCACTCTATTTTCCCATCAGGAAGAAGAATTAACCACAGGCTCAGCCTGCCGCCTGGAACCAGAATACGGCCTTAAGCAATCCTGCGCTTTTGCGGCCAGCTCCCAAGAAAGCGAGTTGAAGAATGGAGCTGAGGGGCACTGCAATTCACAAACCTGCAGACTTAGAAATGATAACTCTCGTCCACAAATATATTGAGGGAAGGCAACGAAGAGGATTTGAAAGCAAGGCAGAATTGCAGGAAACAGATTTCAGGAGGTAGATTCGAATCGCCTTTAAAGCACAGGAAAAGCGGCAAAACCTCGACAATGATGCCCTTGGCCAAAAAGGGCGTATGCGTTTTTTCCTGAATATATTCAGGAAAAAACGCATACGCCCTTTTTGGCCAACCAAGCAACCTGGAAAGGCAAATCAGCGCTACAAAGAAGTCTCGCTTCCCATCGGTCAAAAGGGCCATGCTGAATAAAGTGTCAAAACCAGAAATGCACGACAGGCCATGGAGAAATGGGAGCCTTGCTACGCTGATGGGCGGGATGTAAATTGCCAACAGCCACTCTGGAGAAGTGTACGGTGTGTCCTGAAACATCTAAAAAACTCAGCTTAGAGACCATAGGGCACTTCCACTCATGGGCGTATAAATTGGGAAAACTAAAAATCAGCAAGACACAGGCACCCCAAAGTTTTGGGCTACTCTGTTGACAAGAACCTCCACTTCGTTACACCTTAAATATCCCAGGAAAGAGAAGAATGGATAAAGAAGTTGTGGTCCTTATGTACAATGGAATATCACTCAGCCATGAAATCAATGTCATAAGGCTAGTAGCGGCATGATGAGTGGATTTAGGTATGACGATTCTAAGTGAAATAAGTCACACAGAAAAAGACACTTATCATGAGATATCACTTATAGAGGGAATGTAAAAACCGCTACCCTTGAACTGAATTACAAAACAGAACAGAGTCACACGTTTAGAAAACACACTATGGCTGCTTAACGGGAAAGGTGAGGTGGGGTGATGCATAAAACAAGGGTTTCAAATTAGCTCAGATACCGTTCCATAAACCCAATATGTAATAGACAAGACCTACTCCTTGCTCAGTGAACTGGACTCAACACCCGCTATTCAACGCCCAAGAATATATCTGACTATTAAGATTCTTAAAACCTATGTATTGATATCGCTCTGTAAGTGAGTCAAGTGGGTATAAAGCGGCATAAACACAGCAGTGAAAAGCAGCTAAACCCCATTATAAAAATCAATTACTTTTCAAAACCCGTGAAACAAAGACAGTGAAAGAGAGAGAAATTCTTACAAAATTCGTTCAGGGGCTGTGATGCCACCTGGATTGACCATATCTAGACCCACAGCTGATTGAGACATAAGGGTGGACACTCTTGGGGCTGAGAGGTTTGGTGAGGTTGGCTGAGCTAACGCAGACCCTTTAAAGTAATACGGCGTGGTACCCATCCCATGGGTCCCAAATCTCCAGGTTCAAGGGCATCGTCCTACATTGAAAACATGCATGAGAAACCCCGAAGATGGTACACCGTGTGATCGGGAAAGGTTGCTAAAACGAACCTCATTTCTCATCTCCTTGTGCTCTGGTTCGCCATTCCAGCCGCTTTACTAGCAATCTCCCTCCTTGGAGAATCATCACCTTTATCTTCCTGTTCCGTACAGGTTGCAATTTGTCCTGAGGATGAACGGGAAGAGGGCGAACCAATGAGAGACTAGCTCTAGGTGTTGGGACAGGCACAGGTGACACTATTTTCCCATCAGGAAGAAGAATTAACCACAGGCTCAGCCTGCCGCCAGGAAGCAGAATACGGCCTGAAGCAATTCTGCGCTTTTGCGGCCAGCTCCCAAGAAAGCGAGTTGAATCATGGAGCTCAGGGGCACTGCAATTCACAAACCTGCAGACTTAGAAATGATAACTCTCGTCCACAAATATATTGAGGGAAGGCAACGAAGAGGATTTGAAAGCAAGGCAGAATTGCAGGAAACAGATTTCAGGAGGTAGATTCGAATCGACTTTAAAGCACAGGAAAAGCGGCAAAACCTCGACAATGATGCCCTTGGCCAAAAAGGGCGTATGCGTTTTTTCCTGAATATATTCAGGAAAAAACGCATACGCCCTTTTTGGCCAACCAAGCAACCTGGAAAGGCAAATCAGCGCTACAAAGAAGTCTCGCTTCCCATCGGTCAAAAGGGCCATGCTGAATAAAGTGTCAAAACCAGAAATGCAGGACAGGACATGGAGAAATGGGAGCCTTGCTACGCTGATGGGCGGGATGTAAATTGCCAACAGCCACTCTGGAGAAGTGTACGGTGTGTCCTGAAACATCTAAAAAACTCAGCTTAGAGAGCATAGGGCACTTCCACTCATGGGCGTATAAATTGGGAAAATTAAAAATCAGCAAGACACAGGCACCCCAAAGTTTTGGGCTACTCTGTTGACAAGAACCTCCACTTCGTTACACCTTAAATATCCCAGGAAAGAGAAGAATGAATAAAGAAGTTGTGGTCCTTATGTACAATGGAATATCACTCAGCCATGAAATCAATGTCATAAGGCTAGTAGCGGCATGATGAGTGGATTTAGGTATGACGATTCTAAGTGAAATAAGTCACACAGAAAAAGACACTTATCATGAGATATCACTTATAGAGGGAATGTAAAAACCGCTACCCTTGAACTGAATTACAAAACAGAACAGAGTCACACGTTTAGAAAACACACTATGGCTGCTTAACGGGAAAGGTGAGGTGGGGTGATGCATAAAACAAGGGTTTCAAATTAGCTCAGATACCGTTCCATGAACCCAATATGTAATAGACAAGACCTACTCCTTGCTCAGTGAACTGGACTCAACACCCCCTATTCACGACCCAAGAATATATCTGACTAGTAAGAATCTTAAAACCTATGTATTGATATCGCTCTGTAAGTGAGTCAAGTGGGTATAAAGCGGCATAAACACAGCAGTGAAAAGCAGCTCAACCCCATTATAAAAATCAATTACTTTTCAAAACCCGTGAAACAAAGACAGTGAAAGAGAGAGAAATTCTTACAAAATTCGTTCAGGGGCTGTGATGCCACCTGGATTGACCATATCTAGACCCACAGCTGATTGAGACATAAGGGTGGACACTCTTGGGGCTGAGAGGTTTGGTGAGGTTGGCTGAGCTAACGCAGACCCTTTAAAGTAATATAGCGTGGTACCCATCCCATGGGTCCCAAATCTCCAGGTTCAAGGGCATCGTCCTACACTGAAAACATGCATGAGAAACCCCGAAGATGGTACACCGTGTGATCGGGAAAGGTTTCTAAAACGCACCTCATTTCTCAACTCCTTGTGCTCCGGTTCGCCATTCCAGCCGCTTTACTAGCAATCTCCCTCCTTGGAGAATCAGCACCTTTATCCTCCTGTTCCGTACAGGTTGCAATTTGTCCTGAGGATGCACGGGAAAAGGGGGAACCAATGAGAGACTAGCTCTAGGTGTTGGGACAGGCACAGGTCACTCTATTTTCCCATCAGGAAGAAGAATTAACCACAGGCTCAGCCTGCCGCCTGGAACCAGAATACGGCCTTAAGCAATCCTGCGCTTTTGCGGCCAGCTCCCAAGAAAGCGAGTTGAAGAATGGAGCTCAGGGGCACTGCAATTCACAAACCTGCAGACTTAGAAATGATAACTCTCGTCCACAAATATATTGAGGGAAGGCAACGAAGAGGATTTGAAAGCAAGGCAGAATTGCAGGAAACAGATTTCAGGAGGTAGATTCGAATCGCCTTTAAAGCACAGGAAAAGCGGCAAAACCTCGACAATGATGCCCTTGGCCAAAAAGGGCGTATGCGTTTTTTCCTGAATATATTCAGGAAAAAACGCATACGCCCTTTTTGGCCAACCAAGCAACCTGGAAAGGCAAATCAGCGCTACAAAGAAGTCTCGCTTCCCATCGGTCAAAAGGGCCATGCTGAATAAAGTGTCAAAACCAGAAATGCACGACAGGCCATGGAGAAATGGGAGCCTTGCTACGCTGATGGGCGGGATGTAAATTGCCAACAGCCACTCTGGAGAAGTGTACGGTGTGTCCTGAAACATCTAAAAAACTCAGCTTAGAGACCATAGGGCACTTCCACTCATGGGCGTATAAATTGGGAAAACTAAAAATCAGCAAGACACAGGCACCCCAAAGTTTTGGGCTACTCTGTTGACAAGAACCTCCACTTCGTTACACCTTAAATATCCCAGGAAAGAGAAGAATGGATAAAGAAGTTGTGGTCCTTATGTACAATGGAATATCACTCAGCCATGAAATCAATGTCATAAGGCTAGTAGCGGCATGATGAGTGGATTTAGGTATGACGATTCTAAGTGAAATAAGTCACACAGAAAAAGACACTTATCATGAGATATCACTTATAGAGGGAATGTAAAAACCGCTACCCTTGAACTGAATTACAAAACAGAACAGAGTCACACGTTTAGAAAACACACTATGGCTGCTTAACGGGAAAGGTGAGGTGGGGTGATGCATAAAACAAGGGTTTCAAATTAGCTCAGATACCGTTCCATAAACCCAATATGTAATAGACAAGACCTACTCCTTGCTCAGTGAACTGGACTCAACACCCGCTATTCAACGCCCAAGAATATATCTGACTATTAAGATTCTTAAAACCTATGTATTGATATCGCTCTGTAAGTGAGTCAAGTGGGTATAAAGCGGCATAAACACAGCAGTGAAAAGCAGCTAAACCCCATTATAAAAATCAATTACTTTTCAAAACCCGTGAAACAAAGACAGTGAAAGAGAGAGAAATTCTTACAAAATTCGTTCAGGGGCTGTGATGCCACCTGGATTGACCATATCTAGACCCACAGCTGATTGAGACATAAGGGTGGACACTCTTGGGGCTGAGAGGTTTGGTGAGGTTGGCTGAGCTAACGCAGACCCTTTAAAGTAATACGGCGTGGTACCCATCCCATGGGTCCCAAATCTCCAGGTTCAAGGGCATCGTCCTACATTGAAAACATGCATGAGAAACCCCGAAGATGGTACACCGTGTGATCGGGAAAGGTTGCTAAAACGAACCTCATTTCTCATCTCCTTGTGCTCTGGTTCGCCATTCCAGCCGCTTTACTAGCAATCTCCCTCCTTGGAGAATCATCACCTTTATCTTCCTGTTCCGTACAGGTTGCAATTTGTCCTGAGGATGAACGGGAAGAGGGGGAACCAATGAGAGACTAGCTCTAGGTGTTGGGACAGGCACAGGTGACACTATTTTCCCATCAGGAAGAAGAATTAACCACAGGCTCAGCCTGCCGCCAGGAAGCAGAATACGGCCTGAAGCAATTCTGCGCTTTTGCGGCCAGCTCCCAAGAAAGCGAGTTGAATCATGGAGCTCAGGGGCACTGCAATTCACAAACCTGCAGACTTAGAAATGATAACTCTCGTCCACAAATATATTGAGGGAAGGCAACGAAGAGGATTTGAAAGCAAGGCAGAATTGCAGGAAACAGATTTCAGGAGGTAGATTCGAATCGCCTTTAAAGCACAGGAAAAGCGGCAAAACCTCGACAATGATGCCCTTGGCCAAAAAGGGCGTATGCGTTTTTTCCTGAATATATTCAGGAAAAAACGCATACGCCCTTTTTGGCCAACCAAGCAACCTGGAAAGGCAAATCAGCGCTACAAAGAAGTCTCGCTTCCCATCGGTCAAAAGGGCCATGCTGAATAAAGTGTCAAAACCAGAAATGCAGGACAGGACATGGAGAAATGGGAGCCTTGCTACGCTGATGGGCGGGATGTAAATTGCCAACAGCCACTCTGGAGAAGTGTACGGTGTGTCCTGAAACATCTAAAAAACTCAGCTTAGAGACCATAGGGCACTTCCACTCATGGGCGTATAAATTGGGAAAATTAAAAATCAGCAAGACACAGGCACCCCAAAGTTTTGGGCTACTCTGTTGACAAGAACCTCCACTTCGTTACACCTTAAATATCCCAGGAAAGAGAAGAATGAATAAAGAAGTTGTGGTCCTTATGTACAATGGAATATCACTCAGCCATGAAATCAATGTCATAAGGCTAGTAGCGGCATGATGAGTGGATTTAGGTATGACGATTCTAAGTGAAATAAGTCACACAGAAAAAGACACTTATCATGAGATATCACTTATAGAGGGAATGTAAAAACCGCTACCCTTGAACTGAATTACAAAACAGAACAGAGTCACACGTTTAGAAAACACACTATGGCTGCTTAACGGGAAAGGTGAGGTGGGGTGATGCATAAAACAAGGGTTTCAAATTAGCTCAGATACCGTTCCATGAACCCAATATGTAATAGACAAGACCTACTCCTTGCTCAGTGAACTGGACTCAACACCCCCTATTCACGACCCAAGAATATATCTGACTAGTAAGAATCTTAAAACCTATGTATTGATATCGCTCTGTAAGTGAGTCAAGTGGGTATAAAGCGGCATAAACACAGCAGTGAAAAGCAGCTCAACCCCATTATAAAAATCAATTACTTTTCAAAACCCGTGAAACAAAGACAGTGAAAGAGAGAGAAATTCTTACAAAATTCGTTCAGGGGCTGTGATGCCACCTGGATTGACCATATCTAGACCCACAGCTGATTGAGACATAAGGGTGGACACTCTTGGGGCTGAGAGGTTTGGTGAGGTTGGCTGAGCTAACGCAGACCCTTTAAAGTAATATAGCGTGGTACCCATCCCATGGGTCCCAAATCTCCAGGTTCAAGGGCATCGTCCTACACTGAAAACATGCATGAGAAACCCCGAAGATGGTACACCGTGTGATCGGGAAAGGTTTCTAAAACGCACCTCATTTCTCAACTCCTTGTGCTCCGGTTCGCCATTCCAGCCGCTTTACTAGCAATCTCCCTCCTTGGAGAATCAGCACCTTTATCCTCCTGTTCCGTACAGGTTGCAATTTGTCCTGAGGATGCACGGGAAAAGGGGGAACCAATGAGAGACTAGCTCTAGGTGTTGGGACAGGCACAGGTCACTCTATTTTCCCATCAGGAAGAAGAATTAACCACAGGCTCAGCCTGCCGCCTGGAACCAGAATACGGCCTTAAGCAATCCTGCGCTTTTGCGGCCAGCTCCCAAGAAAGCGAGTTGAAGAATGGAGCTGAGGGGCACTGCAATTCACAAACCTGCAGACTTAGAAATGATAACTCTCGTCCACAAATATATTGAGGGAAGGCAACGAAGAGGATTTGAAAGCAAGGCAGAATTGCAGGAAAGAGATTTCAGGAGGTAGATTCGAATCGCCTTTAAAGCACAGGAAAAGCGGCAAAACCTCGACAATGATGCCCTTGGCCAAAAAGGGCGTATGCGTTTTTTCCTGAATATATTCAGGAAAAAACGCATACGCCCTTTTTGGCCAACCAAGCAACCTGGAAAGGCAAATCAGCGCTACAAAGAAGTCTCGCTTCCCATCGGTCAAAAGGGCCATGCTGAATAAAGTGTCAAAACCAGAAATGCAGGACAGGACATGGAGAAATGGGAGCCTTGCTACGCTGATGGGAGGGATGTAAATTGCCAACAGCCACTCTGGAGAAGTGTACGGTGTGTCCTGAAACATCTAAAAAACTCAGCTTAGAGACCATAGGGCACTTCCACTCATGGGCGTATAAATTGGGAAAATTAAAAATCAGCAAGACACAGGCACCCCAAAGTTTTGGGCTACTCTGTTGACAAGAACCTCCACTTCGTTACACCTTAAATATCCCAGGAAAGAGAAGAATGGATAAAGAAGTTGTGGTCCTTATGTACAATGGAATATCACTCAGCCATGAAATCAATGTCATAAGGCTAGTAGCGGCATGATGAGTGGATTTAGGTATGACGATTCTAAGTGAAATAAGTCACACAGAAAAAGACACTTATCATGAGATATCACTTATAGAGGGAATGTAAAAACCGCTACCCTTGAACTGAATTACAAAACAGAACAGAGTCACACGTTTAGAAAACACACTATGGCTGCTTAACGGGAAAGGTGAGGTGGGGTGATGCATAAAACAAGGGTTTCAAATTAGCTCAGATACCGTTCCATAAACCCAATATGTAATAGACAAGACCTACTCCTTGCTCAGTGAACTGGACTCAACACCCGCTATTCAACGCCCAAGAATATATCTGACTATTAAGATTCTTAAAACCTATGTATTGATATCGCTCTGTAAGTGAGTCAAGTGGGTATAAAGCGGCATAAACACAGCAGTGAAAAGCAGCTAAACCCCATTATAAAAATCAATTACTTTTCAAAACCCGTGAAACAAAGACAGTGAAAGAGAGAGAAATTCTTACAAAATTCGTTCAGGGGCTGTGATGCCACCTGGATTGACCATATCTAGACCCACAGCTGATTGAGACATAAGGGTGGACACTCTTGGGGCTGAGAGGTTTGGTGAGGTTGGGTGAGCAAACGCAGACCCTTTAAAGTAATACGGCGTGGTACCCATCCCATGGGTCCCAAATCTCCAGGTTCAAGGGCATCGTCCTACATTGAAAACATGCATGAGAAACCCCGAAGATGGTACACCGTGTGATCGGGAAAGGTTGCTAAAACGAACCTCATTTCTCATCTCCTTGTGCTCCGGTTCGCCATTCCAGCCGCTTTACTAGCAATCTCCCTCCTTGGAGAATCAGCACCTTTATCCTCCTGTTCCGTACAGGTTGCAATTTGTCCTGAGGATGAACGGGAAGAGGGGGAACCAATGAGAGACTAGCTCTAGGTGTTGGGACAGGCACAGGTGACACTATTTTCCCATCAGGAAGAAGAATTAACCACAGGCTCAGCCTGCCGCCAGGAAGCAGAATACGGCCTGAAGCAATTCTGCGCTTTTGCGGCCAGCTCCCAAGAAAGCGAGTTGAATCATGGAGCTCAGGGGCACTGCAATTCACAAACCTGCAGACTTAGAAATGATAACTCTCGTCCACAAATATATTGAGGGAAGGCAACGAAGAGGATTTGAAAGCAAGGCAGAATTGCAGGAAACAGATTTCAGGAGGTAGATTCGAATCGACTTTAAAGCACAGGAAAAGCGGCAAAACCTCGACAATGATGCCCTTGGCCAAAAAGGGCGTATGCGTTTTTTCCTGAATATATTCAGGAAAAAACGCATACGCCCTTTTTGGCCAACCAAGCAACCTGGAAAGGCAAATCAGCGCTACAAAGAAGTCTCGCTTCCCATCGGTCAAAAGGGCCATGCTGAATAAAGTGTCAAAACCAGAAATGCAGGACAGGACATGGAGAAATGGGAGCCTTGCTACGCTGATGGGCGGGATGTAAATTGCCAACAGCCACTCTGGAGAAGTGTACGGTGTGTCCTGAAACATCTAAAAAACTCAGCTTAGAGACCATAGGGCACTTCCACTCATGGGCGTATAAATTGGGAAAATTAAAAATCAGCAAGACACAGGCACCCCAAAGTTTTGGGCTACTCTGTTGACAAGAACCTCCACTTCGTTACACCTTAAATATCCCAGGAAAGAGAAGAATGAATAAAGAAGTTGTGGTCCTTATGTACAATGGAATATCACTCAGCCATGAAATCAATGTCATAAGGCTAGTAGCGGCATGATGAGTGGATTTAGGTATGACGATTCTAAGTGAAATAAGTCACACAGAAAAAGACACTTATCATGAGATATCACTTATAGAGGGAATGTAAAAACCGCTACCCTTGAACTGAATTACAAAACAGAACAGAGTCACACGTTTAGAAAACACACTATGGCTGCTTAACGGGAAAGGTGAGGTGGGGTGATGCATAAAACAAGGGTTTCAAATTAGCTCAGATACCGTTCCATGAACCCAATATGTAATAGACAAGACCTACTCCTTGCTCAGTGAACTGGACTCAACACCCCCTATTCACGACCCAAGAATATATCTGACTAGTAAGAATCTTAAAACCTATGTATTGATATCGCTCTGTAAGTGAGTCAAGTGGGTATAAAGCGGCATAAACACAGCAGTGAAAAGCAGCTCAACCCCATTATAAAAATCAATTACTTTTCAAAACCCGTGAAACAAAGACAGTGAAAGAGAGAGAAATTCTTACAAAATTCGTTCAGGGGCTGTGATGCCACCTGGATTGACCATATCTAGACCCACAGCTGATTGAGACATAAGGGTGGACACTCTTGGGGCTGAGAGGTTTGGTGAGGTTGGCTGAGCTAACGCAGACCCTTTAAAGTAATACGGCGTGGTACCCATCCCATGGGTCCCAAATCTCCAGGTTCAAGGGCATCGTCCTACATTGAAAACATGCATGAGAAACCCCGAAGATGGTACACCGTGTGATCGGGAAAGGTTGCTAAAACGAACCTCATTTCTCATCTCCTTGTGCTCTGGTTCGCCATTCCAGCCGCTTTACTAGCAATCTCCCTCCTTGGAGAATCATCACCTTTATCTTCCTGTTCCGTACAGGTTGCAATTTGTCCTGAGGATGAACGGGAAGAGGGGGAACCAATGAGAGACTAGCTCTAGGTGTTGGGACAGGCACAGGTGACACTATTTTCCCATCAGGAAGAAGAATTAACCACAGGCTCAGCCTGCCGCCAGGAAGCAGAATACGGCCTGAAGCAATTCTGCGCTTTTGCGGCCAGCTCCCAAGAAAGCGAGTTGAATCATGGAGCTCAGGGGCACTGCAATTCACAAACCTGCAGACTTAGAAATGATAACTCTCGTCCACAAATATATTGAGGGAAGGCAACGAAGAGGATTTGAAAGCAAGGCAGAATTGCAGGAAACAGATTTCAGGAGGTAGATTCGAATCGACTTTAAAGCACAGGAAAAGCGGCAAAACCTCGACAATGATGCCCTTGGCCAAAAAGGGCGTATGCGTTTTTTCCTGAATATATTCAGGAAAAAACGCATACGCCCTTTTTGGCCAACCAAGCAACCTGGAAAGGCAAATCAGCGCTACAAAGAAGTCTCGCTTCCCATCGGTCAAAAGGGCCATGCTGAATAAAGTGTCAAAACCAGAAATGCAGGACAGGACATGGAGAAATGGGAGCCTTGCTACGCTGATGGGCGGGATGTAAATTGCCAACAGCCACTCTGGAGAAGTGTACGGTGTGTCCTGAAACATCTAAAAAACTCAGCTTAGAGACCATAGGGCACTTCCACTCATGGGCGTATAAATTGGGAAAATTAAAAATCAGCAAGACACAGGCACCCCAAAGTTTTGGGCTACTCTGTTGACAAGAACCTCCACTTCGTTACACCTTAAATATCCCAGGAAAGAGAAGAATGAATAAAGAAGTTGTGGTCCTTATGTACAATGGAATATCACTCAGCCATGAAATCAATGTCATAAGGCTAGTAGCGGCATGATGAGTGGATTTAGGTATGACGATTCTAAGTGAAATAAGTCACACAGAAAAAGACACTTATCATGAGATATCACTTATAGAGGGAATGTAAAAACCGCTACCCTTGAACTGAATTACAAAACAGAACAGAGTCACACGTTTAGAAAACACACTATGGCTGCTTAACGGGAAAGGTGAGGTGGGGTGATGCATAAAACAAGGGTTTCAAATTAGCTCAGATACCGTTCCATGAACCCAATATGTAATAGACAAGACCTACTCCTTGCTCAGTGAACTGGACTCAACACCCCCTATTCACGACCCAAGAATATATCTGACTAGTAAGAATCTTAAAACCTATGTATTGATATCGCTCTGTAAGTGAGTCAAGTGGGTATAAAGCGGCATAAACACAGCAGTGAAAAGCAGCTCAACCCCATTATAAAAATCAATTACTTTTCAAAACCCGTGAAACAAAGACAGTGAAAGAGAGAGAAATTCTTACAAAATTCGTTCAGGGGCTGTGATGCCACCTGGATTGACCATATCTAGACCCACAGCTGATTGAGACATAAGGGTGGACACTCTTGGGGCTGAGAGGTTTGGTGAGGTTGGCTGAGCTAACGCAGACCCTTTAAAGTAATATAGCGTGGTACCCATCCCATGGGTCCCAAATCTCCAGGTTCAAGGGCATCGTCCTACACTGAAAACATGCATGAGAAACCCCGAAGATGGTACACCGTGTGATCGGGAAAGGTTTCTAAAACGCACCTCATTTCTCAACTCCTTGTGCTCCGGTTCGCCATTCCAGCCGCTTTACTAGCAATCTCCCTCCTTGGAGAATCAGCACCTTTATCCTCCTGTTCCGTACAGGTTGCAATTTGTCCTGAGGATGCACGGGAAAAGGGGGAACCAATGAGAGACTAGCTCTAGGTGTTGGGACAGGCACAGGTCACTCTATTTTCCCATCAGGAAGAAGAATTAACCACAGGCTCAGCCTGCCGCCTGGAACCAGAATACGGCCTTAAGCAATCCTGCGCTTTTGCGGCCAGCTCCCAAGAAAGCGAGTTGAAGAATGGAGCTGAGGGGCACTGCAATTCACAAACCTGCAGACTTAGAAATGATAACTCTCGTCCACAAATATATTGAGGGAAGGCAACGAAGAGGATTTGAAAGCAAGGCAGAATTGCAGGAAAGAGATTTCAGGAGGTAGATTCGAATCGCCTTTAAAGCACAGGAAAAGCGGCAAAACCTCGACAATGATGCCCTTGGCCAAAAAGGGCGTATGCGTTTTTTCCTGAATATATTCAGGAAAAAACGCATACGCCCTTTTTGGCCAACCAAGCAACCTGGAAAGGCAAATCAGCGCTACAAAGAAGTCTCGCTTCCCATCGGTCAAAAGGGCCATGCTGAATAAAGTGTCAAAACCAGAAATGCAGGACAGGACATGGAGAAATGGGAGCCTTGCTACGCTGATGGGAGGGATGTAAATTGCCAACAGCCACTCTGGAGAAGTGTACGGTGTGTCCTGAAACATCTAAAAAACTCAGCTTAGAGACCATAGGGCACTTCCACTCATGGGCGTATAAATTGGGAAAATTAAAAATCAGCAAGACACAGGCACCCCAAAGTTTTGGGCTACTCTGTTGACAAGAACCTCCACTTCGTTACACCTTAAATATCCCAGGAAAGAGAAGAATGGATAAAGAAGTTGTGGTCCTTATGTACAATGGAATATCACTCAGCCATGAAATCAATGTCATAAGGCTAGTAGCGGCATGATGAGTGGATTTAGGTATGACGATTCTAAGTGAAATAAGTCACACAGAAAAAGACACTTATCATGAGATATCACTTATAGAGGGAATGTAAAAACCGCTACCCTTGAACTGAATTACAAAACAGAACAGAGTCACACGTTTAGAAAACACACTATGGCTGCTTAACGGGAAAGGTGAGGTGGGGTGATGCATAAAACAAGGGTTTCAAATTAGCTCAGATACCGTTCCATAAACCCAATATGTAATAGACAAGACCTACTCCTTGCTCAGTGAACTGGACTCAACACCCGCTATTCAACGCCCAAGAATATATCTGACTATTAAGATTCTTAAAACCTATGTATTGATATCGCTCTGTAAGTGAGTCAAGTGGGTATAAAGCGGCATAAACACAGCAGTGAAAAGCAGCTAAACCCCATTATAAAAATCAATTACTTTTCAAAACCCGTGAAACAAAGACAGTGAAAGAGAGAGAAATTCTTACAAAATTCGTTCAGGGGCTGTGATGCCACCTGGATTGACCATATCTAGACCCACAGCTGATTGAGACATAAGGGTGGACACTCTTGGGGCTGAGAGGTTTGGTGAGGTTGGGTGAGCAAACGCAGACCCTTTAAAGTAATACGGCGTGGTACCCATCCCATGGGTCCCAAATCTCCAGGTTCAAGGGCATCGTCCTACATTGAAAACATGCATGAGAAACCCCGAAGATGGTACACCGTGTGATCGGGAAAGGTTGCTAAAACGAACCTCATTTCTCATCTCCTTGTGCTCCGGTTCGCCATTCCAGCCGCTTTACTAGCAATCTCCCTCCTTGGAGAATCAGCACCTTTATCCTCCTGTTCCGTACAGGTTGCAATTTGTCCTGAGGATGAACGGGAAGAGGGGGAACCAATGAGAGACTAGCTCTAGGTGTTGGGACAGGCACAGGTGACACTATTTTCCCATCAGGAAGAAGAATTAACCACAGGCTCAGCCTGCCGCCAGGAAGCAGAATACGGCCTGAAGCAATTCTGCGCTTTTGCGGCCAGCTCCCAAGAAAGCGAGTTGAATCATGGAGCTCAGGGGCACTGCAATTCACAAACCTGCAGACTTAGAAATGATAACTCTCGTCCACAAATATATTGAGGGAAGGCAACGAAGAGGATTTGAAAGCAAGGCAGAATTGCAGGAAACAGATTTCAGGAGGTAGATTCGAATCGACTTTAAAGCACAGGAAAAGCGGCAAAACCTCGACAATGATGCCCTTGGCCAAAAAGGGCGTATGCGTTTTTTCCTGAATATATTCAGGAAAAAACGCATACGCCCTTTTTGGCCAACCAAGCAACCTGGAAAGGCAAATCAGCGCTACAAAGAAGTCTCGCTTCCCATCGGTCAAAAGGGCCATGCTGAATAAAGTGTCAAAACCAGAAATGCAGGACAGGACATGGAGAAATGGGAGCCTTGCTACGCTGATGGGCGGGATGTAAATTGCCAACAGCCACTCTGGAGAAGTGTACGGTGTGTCCTGAAACATCTAAAAAACTCAGCTTAGAGACCATAGGGCACTTCCACTCATGGGCGTATAAATTGGGAAAATTAAAAATCAGCAAGACACAGGCACCCCAAAGTTTTGGGCTACTCTGTTGACAAGAACCTCCACTTCGTTACACCTTAAATATCCCAGGAAAGAGAAGAATGAATAAAGAAGTTGTGGTCCTTATGTACAATGGAATATCACTCAGCCATGAAATCAATGTCATAAGGCTAGTAGCGGCATGATGAGTGGATTTAGGTATGACGATTCTAAGTGAAATAAGTCACACAGAAAAAGACACTTATCATGAGATATCACTTATAGAGGGAATGTAAAAACCGCTACCCTTGAACTGAATTACAAAACAGAACAGAGTCACACGTTTAGAAAACACACTATGGCTGCTTAACGGGAAAGGTGAGGTGGGGTGATGCATAAAACAAGGGTTTCAAATTAGCTCAGATACCGTTCCATGAACCCAATATGTAATAGACAAGACCTACTCCTTGCTCAGTGAACTGGACTCAACACCCCCTATTCACGACCCAAGAATATATCTGACTAGTAAGAATCTTAAAACCTATGTATTGATATCGCTCTGTAAGTGAGTCAAGTGGGTATAAAGCGGCATAAACACAGCAGTGAAAAGCAGCTCAACCCCATTATAAAAATCAATTACTTTTCAAAACCCGTGAAACAAAGACAGTGAAAGAGAGAGAAATTCTTACAAAATTCGTTCAGGGGCTGTGATGCCACCTGGATTGACCATATCTAGACCCACAGCTGATTGAGACATAAGGGTGGACACTCTTGGGGCTGAGAGGTTTGGTGAGGTTGGCTGAGCTAACGCAGACCCTTTAAAGTAATATAGCGTGGTACCCATCCCATGGGTCCCAAATCTCCAGGTTCAAGGGCATCGTCCTACACTGAAAACATGCATGAGAAACCCCGAAGATGGTACACCGTGTGATCGGGAAAGGTTTCTAAAACGCACCTCATTTCTCAACTCCTTGTGCTCCGGTTCGCCATTCCAGCCGCTTTACTAGCAATCTCCCTCCTTGGAGAATCAGCACCTTTATCCTCCTGTTCCGTACAGGTTGCAATTTGTCCTGAGGATGCACGGGAAAAGGGGGAACCAATGAGAGACTAGCTCTAGGTGTTGGGACAGGCACAGGTCACTCTATTTTCCCATCAGGAAGAAGAATTAACCACAGGCTCAGCCTGCCGCCTGGAACCAGAATACGGCCTTAAGCAATCCTGCGCTTTTGCGGCCAGCTCCCAAGAAAGCGAGTTGAAGAATGGAGCTGAGGGGCACTGCAATTCACAAACCTGCAGACTTAGAAATGATAACTCTCGTCCACAAATATATTGAGGGAAGGCAACGAAGAGGATTTGAAAGCAAGGCAGAATTGCAGGAAAGAGATTTCAGGAGGTAGATTCGAATCGCCTTTAAAGCACAGGAAAAGCGGCAAAACCTCGACAATGATGCCCTTGGCCAAAAAGGGCGTATGCGTTTTTTCCTGAATATATTCAGGAAAAAACGCATACGCCCTTTTTGGCCAACCAAGCAACCTGGAAAGGCAAATCAGCGCTACAAAGAAGTCTCGCTTCCCATCGGTCAAAAGGGCCATGCTGAATAAAGTGTCAAAACCAGAAATGCAGGACAGGCCATGGAGAAATGGGAGCCTTGCTACGCTGATGGGAGGGATGTAAATTGCCAACAGCCACTCTGGAGAAGTGTACGGTGTGTCCTGAAACATCTAAAAAACTCAGCTTAGAGACCATAGGGCACTTCCACTCATGGGCGTATAAATTGGGAAAATTAAAAATCAGCAAGACACAGGCACCCCAAAGTTTTGGGCTACTCTGTTGACAAGAACCTCCACTTCGTTACACCTTAAATATCCCAGGAAAGAGAAGAATGGATAAAGAAGTTGTGGTCCTTATGTACAATGGAATATCACTCAGCCATGAAATCAATGTCATAAGGCTAGTAGCGGCATGATGAGTGGATTTAGGTATGACGATTCTAAGTGAAATAAGTCACACAGAAAAAGACACTTATCATGAGATATCACTTATAGAGGGAATGTAAAAACCGCTACCCTTGAACTGAATTACAAAACAGAACAGAGTCACACGTTTAGAAAACACACTATGGCTGCTTAACGGGAAAGGTGAGGTGGGGTGATGCATAAAACAAGGGTTTCAAATTAGCTCAGATACCGTTCCATAAACCCAATATGTAATAGACAAGACCTACTCCTTGCTCAGTGAACTGGACTCAACACCCGCTATTCAACGCCCAAGAATATATCTGACTATTAAGATTCTTAAAACCTATGTATTGATATCGCTCTGTAAGTGAGTCAAGTGGGTATAAAGCGGCATAAACACAGCAGTGAAAAGCAGCTAAACCCCATTATAAAAATCAATTACTTTTCAAAACCCGTGAAACAAAGACAGTGAAAGAGAGAGAAATTCTTACAAAATTCGTTCAGGGGCTGTGATGCCACCTGGATTGACCATATCTAGACCCACAGCTGATTGAGACATAAGGGTGGACACTCTTGGGGCTGAGAGGTTTGGTGAGGTTGGGTGAGCAAACGCAGACCCTTTAAAGTAATACGGCGTGGTACCCATCCCATGGGTCCCAAATCTCCAGGTTCAAGGGCATCGTCCTACATTGAAAACATGCATGAGAAACCCCGAAGATGGTACACCGTGTGATCGGGAAAGGTTGCTAAAACGAACCTCATTTCTCATCTCCTTGTGCTCCGGTTCGCCATTCCAGCCGCTTTACTAGCAATCTCCCTCCTTGGAGAATCAGCACCTTTATCCTCCTGTTCCGTACAGGTTGCAATTTGTCCTGAGGATGAACGGGAAGAGGGGGAACCAATGAGAGACTAGCTCTAGGTGTTGGGACAGGCACAGGTGACACTATTTTCCCATCAGGAAGAAGAATTAACCACAGGCTCAGCCTGCCGCCAGGAAGCAGAATACGGCCTGAAGCAATTCTGCGCTTTTGCGGCCAGCTCCCAAGAAAGCGAGTTGAATCATGGAGCTCAGGGGCACTGCAATTCACAAACCTGCAGACTTAGAAATGATAACTCTCGTCCACAAATATATTGAGGGAAGGCAACGAAGAGGATTTGAAAGCAAGGCAGAATTGCAGGAAACAGATTTCAGGAGGTAGATTCGAATCGCCTTTAAAGCACAGGAAAAGCGGCAAAACCTCGACAATGATGCCCTTGGCCAAAAAGGGCGTATGCGTTTTTTCCTGAATATATTCAGGAAAAAACGCATACGCCCTTTTTGGCCAACCAAGCAACCTGGAAAGGCAAATCAGCGCTACAAAGAAGTCTCGCTTCCCATCGGTCAAAAGGGCCATGCTGAATAAAGTGTCAAAACCAGAAATGCAGGACAGGACATGGAGAAATGGGAGCCTTGCTACGCTGATGGGCGGGATGTAAATTGCCAACAGCCACTCTGGAGAAGTGTACGGTGTGTCCTGAAACATCTAAAAAACTCAGCTTAGAGACCATAGGGCACTTCCACTCATGGGCGTATAAATTGGGAAAACTAAAAATCAGCAAGACACAGGCACCCCAAAGTTTTGGGCTACTCTGTTGACAAGAACCTCCACTTCGTTACACCTTAAATATCCCAGGAAAGAGAAGAATGAATAAAGAAGTTGTGGTCCTTATGTACAATGGAATATCACTCAGCCATGAAATCAATGTCATAAGGCTAGTAGCGGCATGATGAGTGGATTTAGGTATGACGATTCTAAGTGAAATAAGTCACACAGAAAAAGACACTTATCATGAGATATCACTTATAGAGGGAATGTAAAAACCGCTACCCTTGAACTGAATTACAAAACAGAACAGAGTCACACGTTTAGTAAACACACTATGGCTGCTTAACGGGAAAGGTGAGGTGGGGTGATGCATAAAACAAGGGTTTCAAATTAGCTCAGATACCGTTCCATAAACCCGATATGTAATAGACAAGACCTACTCCTTGCTCAGTGAACTGGACTCAACACCCCCTATTAACCGCCCAAGAATATATCTCACTAGTAAGTATCTTAAAACATATGTATTGATATCGCTCTGTAAGTGAGTCAAGTGGGTATAAAGCGGCATAAACACAGCAGTGAAAAGCAGCTCAACCCCATTATAAAAATCAATTACTTTTCAAAACCCGTGAAACAAAGACAGTGAAAGAGAGAGAAATTCTTACAAAATTCGTTCAGGGGCTGTGATGCCACCTGGATTGACCATATCTAGACCCACAGCTGATTGAGACATAAGGGTGGACACTCTTGGGGCTGAGAGGTTTGGTGAGGTTGGGTGAGCAAACGCAGACCCTTTAAAGTAATATAGCGTGGTACCCATCCCATGGGTCCCAAATCTCCAGGTTCAAGGGCATCGTCCTACACTGAAAACATGCATGAGAAACCCCGAAGATGGTACACCGTGTGATCGGGAAAGGTTTCTAAAACGAACCTCATTTCTCAACTCCTTGTGCTCCGGTTCGCCATTCCAGCCGCTTTACTAGCAATCTCCCTCCTTGGAGAATCAGCACCTTTATCCTCCTGTTCCGTACAGGTTGCAATTTGTCCTGAGGATGCACGGGAAAAGGGGGAACCAATGAGAGACTAGCTCTAGGTGTTGGGACAGGCACAGGTCACTCTATTTTCCCATCAGGAAGAAGAATTAACCACAGGCTCAGCCTGCTGCCTGGAACCAGAATACGGCCTTAAGCAATCCTGCGCTTTTGCGGCCAGCTCCCAAGAAAGCGAGTTGAAGAATGGAGCTCAGGGGCACTGCAATTCACAAACCTGCAGACTTAGAAATGATAACTCTCGTCCACAAATATATTGAGGGAAGGCAACGAAGAGGATTTGAAAGCAAGGCAGAATTGCAGGAAACAGATTTCAGGAGGTAGATTCGAATCGCCTTTAAAGCACAGGAAAAGCGGCAAAACCTCGACAATGATGCCCTTGGCCAAAAAGGGCGTATGCGTTTTTTCCTGAATATATTCAGGAAAAAACGCATACGCCCTTTTTGGCCAACCAAGCAACCTGGAAAGGCAAATCAGCGCTACAAAGAAGTCTCGCTTCCCATCGGTCAAAAGGGCCATGCTGAATAAAGTGTCAAAACCAGAAATGCAGGACAGGCCATGGAGAAATGGGAGCCTTGCTACGCTGATGGGCGGGATGTAAATTGCCAACAGCCACTCTGGAGAAGTGTACGGTGTGTCCTGAAACATCTAAAAAACTCAGCTTAGAGACCATAGGGCACTTCCACTCATGGGCGTATAAATTGGGAAAACTAAAAATCAGCAAGACACAGGCACCCCAAAGTTTTGGGCTACTCTGTTGACAAGAACCTCCACTTCGTTACACCTTAAATATCCCAGGAAAGAGAAGAATGGATAAAGAAGTTGTGGTCCTTATGTACAATGGAATATCACTCAGCCATGAAATCAATGTCATAAGGCTAGTAGCGGCATGATGAGTGGATTTAGGTATGATGATTCTAAGTGAAATAAGTCACGCAGAAAAAGACACTTATCATGAGATATCACTTATAGAGGGAATGTAAAAACCGCTACCCTTGAACTGAATTACAAAACAGAACAGAGTCACACGTTTAGAAAACACACTATGGCTGCTTAACGGGAAAGGTGAGGTGGGGTGATGCATAAAACAAGGGTTTCAAATTAGCTCAGATACCGTTCCATAAACCCAATATGTAATAGACAAGACCTACTCCTTGCTCAGTGAACTGGACTCAACACCCGCTATTCAACGCCCAAGAATATATCTGACTAGTAAGATTCTTAAAACATATGTATTGATATCGCTCTGTAAGTGAGTCAAGTGGGTATAAAGCGGCATAAACACAGCAGTGAAAAGCAGCTCAACCCCATTATAAAAATCAATTACTTTTCAAAACCCGTGAAACAAAGACAGTGAAAGAGAGAGAAATTCTTACAAAATTCGTTCAGGGGCTGTGATGCGACCTGGATTGACCATATCTAGACCCACAGCTGATTGAGACATAAGGGTGGACACTCTTGGGGCTGAGAGGTTTGGTGAGGTTGGGTGAGCAAACGCAGACCCTTTAAAGTAATACGGCGTGGTACCCATCCCATGGGTCCCAAATCTCCAGGTTCAAGGGCATCGTCCTACATTGAAAACATGCATGAGAAACCCCGAAGATGGTACACCGTGTGATCGGGAAAGGTTGCTAAAACGAACCTCATTTCTCATCTCCTTGTGCTCCGGTTCGCCATTCCAGCCGCTTTACTAGCAATCTCCCTCCTTGGAGAATCATCACCTTTATCTTCCTGTTCCGTACAGGTTGCAATTTGTCCTGAGGATGAACGGGAAGAGGGGGAACCAATGAGAGACTAGCTCTAGGTGTTGGGACAGGCACAGGTGACACTATTTTCCCATCAGGAAGAAGAATTAACCACAGGCTCAGCCTGCCGCCAGGAAGCAGAATACGGCCTGAAGCAATTCTGCGCTTTTGCGGCCAGCTCCCAAGAAAGCGAGTTGAATCATGGAGCTCAGGGGCACTGCAATTCACAAACCTGCAGACTTAGAAATGATAACTCTCGTCCACAAATATATTGAGGGAAGGCAACGAAGAGGATTTGAAAGCAAGGCAGAATTGCAGGAAACAGATTTCAGGAGGTAGATTCGAATCGACTTTAAAGCACAGGAAAAGCGGCAAAACCTCGACAATGATGCCCTTGGCCAAAAACGGCGTATGCGTTTTTTCCTGAATATATTCAGGAAAAAACGCATACGCCCTTTTTGGCCAACCAAGCAACCTGGAAAGGCAAATCAGCGCTACAAAGAAGTCTCGCTTCCCATCGGTCAAAAGGGCCATGCTGAATAAAGTGTCAAAACCAGAAATGCAGGACAGGACATGGAGAAATGGGAGCCTTGCTACGCTGATGGGCGGGATGTAAATTGCCAACAGCCACTCTGGAGAAGTGTACGGTGTGTCCTGAAACATCTAAAAAACTCAGCTTAGAGACCATAGGGCACTTCCACTCATGGGCGTATAAATTGGGAAAATTAAAAATCAGCAAGACACAGGCACCCCAAAGTTTTGGGCTACTCTGTTGACAAGAACCTCCACTTCGTTACACCTTAAATATCCCAGGAAAGAGAAGAATGAATAAAGAAGTTGTGGTCCTTATGTACAATGGAATATCACTCAGCCATGAAATCAATGTCATAAGGCTAGTAGCGGCATGATGAGTGGATTTAGGTATGACGATTCTAAGTGAAATAAGTCACACAGAAAAAGACACTTATCATGAGATATCACTTATAGAGGGAATGTAAAAACCGCTACCCTTGAACTGAATTACAAAACAGAACAGAGTCACACGTTTAGAAAACACACTATGGCTGCTTAACGGGAAAGGTGAGGTGGGGTGATGCATAAAACAAGGGTTTCAAATTAGCTCAGATACCGTTCCATGAACCCAATATGTAATAGACAAGACCTACTCCTTGCTCAGTGAACTGGACTCAACACCCCCTATTCACGACCCAAGAATATATCTGACTAGTAAGAATCTTAAAACCTATGTATTGATATCGCTCTGTAAGTGAGTCAAGTGGGTATAAAGCGGCATAAACACAGCAGTGAAAAGCAGCTCAACCCCATTATAAAAATCAATTACTTTTCAAAACCCGTGAAACAAAGACAGTGAAAGAGAGAGAAATTCTTACAAAATTCGTTCAGGGGCTGTGATGCCACCTGGATTGACCATATCTAGACCCACAGCTGATTGAGACATAAGGGTGGACACTCTTGGGGCTGAGAGGTTTGGTGAGGTTGGCTGAGCTAACGCAGACCCTTTAAAGTAATATAGCGTGGTACCCATCCCATGGGTCCCAAATCTCCAGGTTCAAGGGCATCGTCCTACACTGAAAACATGCATGAGAAACCCCGAAGATGGTACACCGTGTGATCGGGAAAGGTTTCTAAAACGCACCTCATTTCTCAACTCCTTGTGCTCCGGTTCGCCATTCCAGCCGCTTTACTAGCAATCTCCCTCCTTGGAGAATCAGCACCTTTATCCTCCTGTTCCGTACAGGTTGCAATTTGTCCTGAGGATGCACGGGAAAAGGGGGAACCAATGAGAGACTAGCTCTAGGTGTTGGGACAGGCACAGGTCACTCTATTTTCCCATCAGGAAGAAGAATTAACCACAGGCTCAGCCTGCCGCCTGGAACCAGAATACGGCCTTAAGCAATCCTGCGCTTTTGCGGCCAGCTCCCAAGAAAGCGAGTTGAAGAATGGAGCTCAGGGGCACTGCAATTCACAAACCTGCAGACTTAGAAATGATAACTCTCGTCCACAAATATATTGAGGGAAGGCAACGAAGAGGATTTGAAAGCAAGGCAGAATTGCAGGAAACAGATTTCAGGAGGTAGATTCGAATCGCCTTTAAAGCACAGGAAAAGCGGCAAAACCTCGACAATGATGCCCTTGGCCAAAAAGGGCGTATGCGTTTTTTCCTGAATATATTCAGGAAAAAACGCATACGCCCTTTTTGGCCAACCAAGCAACCTGGAAAGGCAAATCAGCGCTACAAAGAAGTCTCGCTTCCCATCGGTCAAAAGGGCCATGCTGAATAAAGTGTCAAAACCAGAAATGCACGACAGGCCATGGAGAAATGGGAGCCTTGCTACGCTGATGGGCGGGATGTAAATTGCCAACAGCCACTCTGGAGAAGTGTACGGTGTGTCCTGAAACATCTAAAAAACTCAGCTTAGAGACCATAGGGCACTTCCACTCATGGGCGTATAAATTGGGAAAACTAAAAATCAGCAAGACACAGGCACCCCAAAGTTGTGGGCTACTCTGTTGACAAGAACCTCGACTTCGTTACACCTTAAATATCCCAGGAAAGAGAAGAATGGATAAAGAAGTTGTGGTCCTTATGTACAATGGAATATCACTCAGCCATGAAATCAATGTCATAAGGCTAGTAGCGGCATGATGAGTGGATTTAGGTATGATGATTCTAAGTGAAATAAGTCACGCAGAAAAAGACACTTATCATGAGATATCACTTATAGAGGGAATGTAAAAACCGCTACCCTTGAACTGAATTACAAAACAGAACAGAGTCACACGTTTAGAAAACACACTATGGCTGCTTAACGGGAAAGGTGAGGTGGGGTGATGCATAAAACAAGGGTTTCAAATTAGCTCAGATACCGTTCCATAAACCCAATATGTAATAGACAAGACCTACTCCTTGCTCAGTGAACTGGACTCAACACCCGCTATTCAACGCCCAAGAATATATCTGACTAGTAAGATTCTTAAAACATATGTATTGATATCGCTCTGTAAGTGAGTCAAGTGGGTATAAAGCGGCATAAACACAGCAGTGAAAAGCAGCTCAACCCCATTATAAAAATCAATTACTTTTCAAAACCCGTGAAACAAAGACAGTGAAAGAGAGAGAAATTCTTACAAAATTCGTTCAGGGGCTGTGATGCGACCTGGATTGACCATATCTAGACCCACAGCTGATTGAGACATAAGGGTGGACACTCTTGGGGCTGAGAGGTTTGGTGAGGTTGGGTGAGCAAACGCAGACCCTTTAAAGTAATACGGCGTGGTACCCATCCCATGGGTCCCAAATCTCCAGGTTCAAGGGCATCGTCCTACATTGAAAACATGCATGAGAAACCCCGAAGATGGTACACCGTGTGATCGGGAAAGGTTGCTAAAACGAACCTCATTTCTCATCTCCTTGTGCTCCGGTTCGCCATTCCAGCCGCTTTACTAGCAATCTCCCTCCTTGGAGAATCATCACCTTTATCTTCCTGTTCCGTACAGGTTGCAATTTGTCCTGAGGATGAACGGGAAGAGGGGGAACCAATGAGAGACTAGCTCTAGGTGTTGGGACAGGCACAGGTGACACTATTTTCCCATCAGGAAGAAGAATTAACCACAGGCTCAGCCTGCCGCCAGGAAGCAGAATACGGCCTGAAGCAATTCTGCGCTTTTGCGGCCAGCTCCCAAGAAAGCGAGTTGAATCATGGAGCTCAGGGGCACTGCAATTCACAAACCTGCAGACTTAGAAATGATAACTCTCGTCCACAAATATATTGAGGGAAGGCAACGAAGAGGATTTGAAAGCAAGGCAGAATTGCAGGAAACAGATTTCAGGAGGTAGATTCGAATCGACTTTAAAGCACAGGAAAAGCGGCAAAACCTCGACAATGATGCCCTTGGCCAAAAAGGGCGTATGCGTTTTTTCCTGAATATATTCAGGAAAAAACGCATACGCCCTTTTTGGCCAACCAAGCAACCTGGAAAGGCAAATCAGCGCTACAAAGAAGTCTCGCTTCCCATCGGTCAAAAGGGCCATGCTGAATA